>NW_025833250.1:0-2041 GCF_002878395.1 Capsicum annuum | reverse complement strand
GATGGTGCATTGCGTTGTCAGGTTCATCTATGTGTTCCAGGTGTAGACGACTTAAGGTAACGAATTCTTGCAGAAATGCATGGTGCGCGCTACTCTATTCGTCCAGGGGCCACAAAGATGTACCGTGACTTGTGGGAGATCTATTGGTGGAGTGGGATGAAGAGAGATATTGTAGAGTTTGTGGCTAAGTGCTTTACATGTCAGTAGGTTTAGACAGAGCATCAAAAGCCTAGTGAGTCCATGCAGTAGTTCAGTATTCCTACTTGGAAGTGGAAAGAAGTGAACATATACTTTGTGATGGATTTGCCTTGTACTCATCGCCAACATGATTCATTTTGGGGCATTGTAGATAGGATGACCAAATCAGCTCATTTTCTTCCAGTCCATACCTCTTATTTAGCCAAGGATTATGCTAAATTCTACATCTGAGAGTTGGTCAGATTGCATGGTGTTCCGTTATCTATTATCTTAGAAAGAGGTACCCAGTTCACCTCTCATTTCTGTAAAGTATTCCAAAAGGGTCTTTGTATCCAAGTTCATCTCAATACAGCCTTCTATCCTCAGACAGATGGTCAAGAAGAAACTACCATTCAAACTTTAAAAGATATGTTGCGAGCGTGTGCAATTGATTTCAAGGGTAGTTGGGATGACTACTTGCCTTAAGATTGCATACAATAATAGCTATTATTCGAGTATTAAGATGGCTCCATTCAAAGCTCTCTATGGTAGGAGGTGCAGATCTCCAATCTGTTGGTTCAAAATTAGTGAGGCCTCAGTCATAGGGCTTGACCTAGTATTCAATGCCTTAGAGAAAGTACAGTTGATCAGAGAAAGACTCCAGGCTACTCAGAGCTGATAGAAGTCTTATACAGATGTTCACAAAAAGGATCTTGAGTTCAAGATTAGTGGCTATGTCAATCTAAAGGTCTCTTCCATAAAGGAAGTGAAGAGATTCAGCAAGAAGGGAAAGCTCAATACCTGATATGTCGGTCCCTTCAAAATTCTCAGTCGTTTTGGCAAGGTAGCTTATGAGCTCGAATTACCTTCAGATCTAGCCTCAGTTCATCCAGTTTCTAAGTCTCTATGCTCAAGAAGTGCATAGGTGACCCAGTAGTCGTAGTCACTATTCATAGCATAGATGTTCAAAATAGCCTCTCTTATGAAGAGATTCCAGTCAAAATTCTTGACTATCAGACTCGCATACAGAGGAACAAAGAAGTCCTTCTAGTAAAAGTTCTTTGGTAGAATCATTCTGTTGGGTGAGTTACTTGGGAAGCAAAAGTAGACATACGAACCAAGTATCATCACCTCTTCTCCGCAAACTCAGATCTAGCTTAAGGTAACAGTTCTCCTTAAGGTTTTTAGTTTCATGTTCAGATTTTAATGACAAGCTTGGTATCCATTTCATGTTTAGAATTCCATTATAAACTTTGTATTAAATATCATTGCATATTCAGTTATGCATTCATATGTTAGTTCAGTTATATAATCATGCATCAGACGTGCATTCTCATTATGAGAACCTTAGTACATAAGAAAACTCAGTCATGCATTCATGAATTAGTTACACATGCATCAGATATGCATGTTCAATATAATATATTCAGATATTAGTCATGTCTGTCCTGAGATCATGTCAGTTATTCATGTTCAGTATGTATGTCATTTTATCTTCTCCCCTCTCACTTAGTATTATTCGAGGACAAATGTTCTTAAGGGGGAGATATTGTAATTCCCCGTACTTCTACCTAGCTTGAAATCATCTCAAGAATGTTAGAAACTAACTTTGAAAGTAAATCCACTTTTATATACATGGGATTTTTAAGATTTTCACTTTTTGTCATGTGGGAAATTGAATTATCTTTCCAACGATACCAATTTCATCCAAATCCGGTATTGGGGTACAAAGTTATGGCCATTTTACAGAAAGCAGTCAAAATTGCCAGGTGCGACGATGAGGGCCGATAGATCGTTAAGCTAGCGATAGATCTTCGCCCAAACTGTCGCAGCGGAGGCAATGAGACCACCTTCTGACTAAGGG
>NW_025833249.1:0-2057 GCF_002878395.1 Capsicum annuum | reverse complement strand
AATAAACGAAAAAATATTATAACTTAAAATAATTAAAAACTTTAAATATTTAAAATTCTTTAATAATGTATATTTTGATAAATATGATTGATAGATATAAATATATTTTATATATCCTTAAATTTGATGATGAAAATTCTTAATTATTTTCACTTGAATTAATTATTTTATTGAATTTGATCTTTTTAAAAAATTACGGAATTTAGTTAATAAGAAGGGTTTGTGTAAAAATTTAAAGATTGGAGTTATATGCAATGATAATGAAAGTTGAAATTGGAATTGGGAAAAAGGGAAAACAACAAAAAGTTGTTTTCCATTTTTGAAATTTTATTCCGAAATTATTTTCAAAGTTTCATGGCCAAACACCATAATTTCCAACTCCAAAAATTTTTTTCGAAAAAAAGTAAAAAATATCCATGGCCAAACGGACCCTTAAACTAACCTTTCATTTATTTACCCCCTTAACATCTTTGGAGTGAATTAATTTCACCCCTTAATATATACTATCACTCTCATGAGAGAGAGTGCATCACACTCGCTGACACGTCAGTGTCACGTCGGGGCCACTTAAATAAAGTATTTTTTAAATATTTTTTTATATATATAAGTAAAATATATGTAAAAATATATATAATTATTATATATATATATATATATATTTTAAATATATATATTTTTAAATATATATAAAATATTTTAAATTTTAAAAATAACCCCACCCCCCATTTTCCATCTTCATCATAACCCCCCTCCCCTCCCTTCCCCTCCCCTCTACCGTCCACCACCACACCTGCACACACCCCGTAAACCCCAGTCCGCCCTATAACCACACCTGCACACACACACCATATTTTTCGGTGAATTTTTGCCGGAAAACTCCATTACCACCATAAAAAAAATACCATAAAATAGTGATAAAAAACTCAACCACCTAGTAAATTCGATTAAATCAACACCAAATTCTCTAAAATCAACAACCAAACATTCAAATCATGTCAATTTTTTAATTTTCAAATTCAATTTCATTTCTTTTTTTTATTGGGGATGAAGGAGGAGAAATTGGAGGTAGGAGTGTGATTTGGTAATTGGAGAAGTAATTGGGGTTAGATTTTGGAGGGGAGGGGGGCTGGTGGTGGTGGCTGGCGGGTTTGGGAGGAGATTAGGATGGGGGAGGGGGGTTAGAAGAAGAAGGAGAGATTTTTTTTTCTTTTTTTGTTATATATATATATATATATGTTTGTGTGTGTGTGTGTGTATGTATGTATGTATGTATATATAATAGTAGGCGTTTTAAAAATAAAAATAGAAATAAAAAATCACGCATTTTTTTTCTTTTTTTTTTTAATTGTCACGTCAGCATTAGCGTTGGAATTAATTCACTTTAAAGATATTAAGGGGGGTAAATAATTATTCGTAAAGTTTAAGTGCTAAACTAAGTTGTCGGATCAAGTTCAGGAGTTTTTTGATGTATTATCTCTTATTATTATAATTAGTATTAGCGTTTTTGTTGTTGTTATTGTTCTTATTGTTCTTATTATTATTATTGTAATTATTATTATTATTTACTATTATTATTACTGTTATTATTATTATTGTTGTTGTTGTTAATATTATTGTTGTTGTTAATATTATTGTTGTTGTTGCTGCTGCAGCATTAAAAGTGCCTTTCAGAATTTACAATGATTGAATTCAGAGTTTGCCCGAGCAAGGAGTAGGAGGAAGGAATACTCTTTATTTTAAAATAAATAATATTTTTATTTTTTTAAATAACTAGTCTTATCTTATGCGCTCAACGCGTGCACCTCGCCTCAAGGAGTTCAGTTTACAAAATTACTTCGATATTATAAAATACTATATTTGAATTAAGAATTAAATTTATTAATTTATTAAATACGAAAAATACTTAAATATAAAACTAACATATTCATACCAATCACATAAAAAATATAAGAGAGTATCACGCTAAATTAACAATAAAGATGCATGAAAAATAAATTCTTATGTGTACGCTATATTACTTAATATAAACTTTAAAGAACTGGCGGAAATTATTAACC
>NW_025833248.1:0-1271 GCF_002878395.1 Capsicum annuum | reverse complement strand
AAAAGTTTTATGTTTCTGCTGATTTTGTTTAGATTTATGTATTTTTTTAGTTGCTTATAAGTATGCCAGTAGTAGGGTTAGCTTGGGATCACTTGTGACCCTAAGCACCGTGTGACATCTCGGGACCCATTTTCAGGGCGTTACAAACTTGGTATCAGAGCACAAGTTCAAGATTCCTAGGGGGTCTGTGAAGTCGTGTATAGTAGAGTCTTGCAGAATGGTACAGAGGCATCTGTACTTTTCTTTGAGAGGATACGAAGCATTTTTGAAATGTCTCTATTCTTTAAAGTCTCAGATCATGCCCTAAAAAGGTCCTTTAAGAAGCTTTGCAGATTCCCATCTTACTTTATTCAGGCCATATCTTTCTCATTTTCAAGGTACCAGAAACAGTCAAGCTTAATTTTCCACAGATAGTTATGGGGGTTATAAGAAGGCTAGAAAGTATCCCATCAGTGTTTTTGAGTTTCGAAGAGTCAAGTTCTTTATCATGTTTGTAATAATTGTGCACTAAGCCCAAGTTAGATGTGCTTTCATATTCCTCCTTAAAATCCATAATGATAATCTATACTTCTCTATTTATGTACTCTTCTTGAGGTAACATGATCGGTAAGTTCTAATTTCCTCCCCTGATAATGCTCTCAGACTTGCTAGCAAGAAGTTTCAAAAGTTTACAAAGCTACTTAAGAGAAGCCTTCTAGTGTGTTAGAAGTTCCTCAAGTTTAAAATTATGTCCTCATTCTTATGAGTCATTCAGTTAAGATAGAGTAAGATATATATTCTTAGATCATCGAATATTGTGTGTCAAGTTTCTATTTCTTGTAATCTTTTATCATTGTGTGGTTCAAACTAAAAGTCTAGTGAAGCCGTGTGGGGCTCTTTTGATTCACTAGCATAGTTACTTTGTTATTCATCTTATTTTCTTGTTCAAAATACAAAATCAAAGTCTAGTAAAGCCATGTAGGGCTCTTTCGATTTACTAGCATAGTTGCTTTGTTATTCATCTCATTTTCTTGTTCAAAACATAAAATCAAAGTCTAGTAAAGCCGTGTGAGGCCTACTTCGATTCACTAGCAACTTGTTGTTCATCTTGTTGTTCTTGTGTTGGTTGGAACTGGGGGTTTAGAGGTATAGTGACAAGAAAAGTGGTAAGAGTGATTTATTGAATATATATATAGCCAAACTTTTTTTGCATAAGATTGAGTTAGTAATGAAGTGATATGTCCTTGTGTGTTAGTTTAGTAGAAGGTAGAGGAGGAGTTATTAGTTAAGGT
>NW_025833247.1:0-1830 GCF_002878395.1 Capsicum annuum | reverse complement strand
AATGCTACACAGTGCTCATGACCCTAAAGGACCACAAACTAACCCATGACTGATATCTGTACCTGTATACTGCATAATATATCGTAAAATGCAGAAACATGAACATGAAAGGCCATAAGGTTCAAACTGAATAAACTTCTGATAACAAAATGTCTAAAAAAGGTATAGCAATACCAAAACAAGTCATAAATAATAAAAATAATAAGATCTGAATATCTAATATGACATCTAGTCTGAAATCCTCTAACTGAACTGAATAAGGAGTTGAAGGAACATGTCTCCAAATAACTCCATCTAGCAACTAAATAGTAAATATAGCAATAATCATATCGTCCTTGAATAAGAAGGACTCACTGCAAACTCTGAACACTGGAATGCTACTACTTATTTGGAGCTCATGCCTTTAAACCTATGGTGTAACATAACAGAAAGCACCATAGATCAAATGCGTCAGTACGTCTGAATGTACTGATTATACGAGTGAGGTAGGCTAAATTCAAAGGGTTATATGCATGAACAATGCTGACTAATATGAACGTGAGAATACATACATGCACACATAACTGTAACTAAACTCGTGGAGATACTGATGATTGAGTCTAAATATTGACAACATGAGTGTACTGATACTGAGATACTGAATAGATGAATGACTATTTCTGATAGTTCAAATTATGAAAAACTAGTCTGGTTGACTGTGTTTGAAAGTCCAGAAGCTGAATATTGATATCATGATTTTTGATAACTGATATGACTAATACATGAGTTCAAAAAACTGATATAACTGATAAAATTGTGATGATCGACCTAATCAATGTAACTGATACTGAGCGACTGTATGTGACAATATAAGTTCTGATAGAACTATCTGAGTTCTGATGATTTTGATACTGTTTAACTATAGTTGAGATCAGTCCTGTCTAATGGGTGATCTTGAAATCTATTTATAATGATAAGGATTGATTGTCTCTAACAGTACTGAATTTGTACTACTGAACTGAGTTGACTGTATCTGATAGTCCTAAATTTGTAACTAAAACTGTGGTATGTGTTCATCTAACCGATATGCCACAATCTAAGTTGACTGGGATCCAATCTTTGCCCTGACTGAAAGGGTGTCAGTACCGTGCTACTAGTAAAGACATCTGCTGTGGAATCAGTCCTAATCTAGCAGGTGACTCCTGGGATCATTCCTATACATATAAATGTGCTAACGGGTGACCCCTGAGTATATCAGTCCTATCTAACGGGTGAAATCTCGTACCTACACTGGCAATGTAGTTCTGAAATTTAGGGATTACTTCAAGGGATCTCAGTCCTATTCTAGCAGATGAGCCCCCTTCCCTAGGTTCTCTTGGTGTTTAATCCTACTCTCATCTGAAAGATACTAAACCAAATAACTGGCCTAAATTAAATAACTTAACTGAACTAATTTGCTAAACTGATACTGATTAACTGAACTGAAAATAGAGGTATTGTTTAGCAAAGCTAAAACTGAGTTTACTAGATTCTGATGACAGATGGAATATAATAAGTTCCGAGGAATGATTAAGAGTACTGAAGTTACTGAGATTTACTGTGATTACTGAGGCTACTGAGCACTGAGATTACTAAGAATACTGAACTACTGAGATTACTGAGTTTTCCTAAGTCACATGACTGAATAATTTCTATAGATCATGGCTTAACTGAGAGTATCGTGAAAATATGTCATGGCTCTAGGCACACAACTATTTTTTTTGGGTATGAATACCCCCAGGACTCAATAGAAGGAAACTGACATACATGACTGACTTGATCATAAGAGTAGAGTCCATAATCCACAATATC
>NW_025833246.1:0-1030 GCF_002878395.1 Capsicum annuum | reverse complement strand
CCTAAGGCTTTTTCGTGAGAGAGTTTGAGAGAAAGTGAGTATATTTTAGTGAATTGAGGATGAATTTTATGTTTATGGTGTTTTATGTCATATGGGTATGGTTTAGGGTGAGGAAAAAGATTAAAATACCCCTACGAAACCACTTTCCAGTTGCTGAAATTCTTAGCTGACAACCAAGGCTGATAAGCCATCAGATATGTGATAGCCCGTCAGCTCATGTGGTCACTTGGAAGCTAGAATTGATGGGTTTCTACCTAAGTCTGACGACTTGGGTTGATAAGTCATCAGATATGTGATGGCCCGTCAGATATGTTGTCACTCAGTTGCAAGGCTAACATGCTGAAGTAAAATAGGTATAACTTCTTGCTCCGATATCAGATTTGGGTAAAATTGATATTGTTGGAATGATAATTCAATTATCTATCTGTTGGTGGGTCATGATCTCAAAAATTCATAGTATAACGATATATATGCTCATTTAAAGTTGACTATACTAATATCCTTTCTAAAAATTCAATCGGTAAGGAATGTTTTGATTCTCCTAATATCTAGGACGTATTTGAGACCTTAATTGACATCAAACTTGATCATAAAACTACCAAATAATCATGATGTACTATGCATAAGCTTGAAATATGGCGCTGATATTAATTTGCATTTTTCAGGGTATTACAATATCTCTCCCTTGGGAATATTCATCCTCGAATAAGACTGATTAGACTGAGAGAAATGATAACTGAAAGTACATACTGGATATGAATAACTAAAACATAACTACATGACTGACATTTTTGAGATTCATACTGAGCATGCATATCTGATGCATGATTTCATGACTAAGTTGATACATAAATGCATGATTGAGAGTACTGATAAGCTGATCACACATATCTGATGTGTGAATGCATGACTGAACTGACTCATTAATACATGACTAAGATTTCTAATAACTGAGTCTTCTCACAAGGAGAATGCATATCTGATGCATGAACATATGACTGATTTGATACATGAACATATGATAGAATAT
>NW_025833245.1:0-1288 GCF_002878395.1 Capsicum annuum | reverse complement strand
ATGAAAGGAGAGAGTAGACATAAAATAGGCATAATAATCTATTCCTCTGTCCAACAATACTTGTCCACTATACTTTCAAACTGGACAAGTATTACTGATTGTTCTATTTTTAGTATAGTGGATAAGGAAACATGAATGGAGAGAGTAGATAAAATAAGCGTTATAATTTATTTCTCTGTCCAACAATACTTGTTCACTATACTGAGACTGAATGTTCAACAATACTTGTCCAGTTTAAAAAATTAATAGATAACTTATATTTGAATGATGATATAGTAAAATTATCGATATTATTTATTATTTCTTAATATCTTTATTAAATCAATAGTGGACAAGTATTATTGGATGGAGGGAGTACTTCCTTTGTTTCATTTTACTCGACTTTTTTATTTCAATTACATGTCTAATTTATAAAATCAAGAGATTTTCTTTCAATAACTTCTATCATTAAATGATTACATAATAAAATATTAATAATCAAATTTAGATTTGTAAAGTATAATAATAATGTCGGTTTATTAAAATAAACTCCTAATATATTTTTGTAAGAAATTGTCAAGTCAATATGACTAAGTAAAATTAAACGGAAGAAGTATATATACGTGTGAGTATCTATTAAATCCTCTTTTTTCAATCGATAAACATCTTTTTTCTATGTGGATTAATTGTGTTTCCACTAATCAACCAACTCGATCTTTCACCGCTTCCATTTATGAGTATTATTTAGCGGGGTATTTGCTGCTGTCTGGATCTAAATTATATTAAATTAATTTAATATTTTAAAATTAAAATTTAGATCTTCAAGATCATACAAATATACCATAAGTTATCATTCTTCTCATATTAATAAAAAAATACATCTTAAAATATTTATTGAAATTTATATAATATAATTCTCAAAAAATAAAACATAAAAAATAATTTGAGACAAAAAGAGTATTACCTAATAAACTGTTTCCATAAATGACTTTGGGTTTTAATTAACTCAATTAAAATCCGTAGACTTAAAAATATAACATAAAGTAACCAAACTATCAAAAATATGTACACCCACAAAAGTGGCCTACATTTCTGGTTTGGCAATGGCACGATATTTAATTTAATTGTATAAATTCCATTATCCACACTGCATGTAGTGCAGTACAATTTTATCGTTGAGAATAAAAGAGAGTACAATTTCAGTTTGTTGTTGAAAGGACTGATACCGAACAACTTTATTAAGATATTTTGGTGAAATAAACGAAAAACAAAACCCAGAATTTAATAAAGCCAAAACAAACCTTTGGGT
>NW_025833244.1:0-2083 GCF_002878395.1 Capsicum annuum | reverse complement strand
AGTGATCCGCATTATTTGTTCCTTAGAAAGCATGGGTATGAAAGATATTCTCTCCTACAAAGAGGTTCATATTGAAATCCTTAATCATCAAGTCTGTAGGTTGAGGAATATAGAGGTCGCATTGGTAAAGATTCTATAGTGAAATCAGTATGTTGAGGGAGCAACTTTAAAAGTAGAGGCAGACATGATATGCAAGTACCCCCATCTCTTCTCTTTGAGCTCAGTACCAGCTTGAGGTAATAGTTTCTCTTAATTAGTTAATTCTTTATGTTTCATGTCACCCATCTATTCATGCCATAACATTTATCCATGAGTTTGAATCAGCCCATGTTTCAATTATCGATCGAGTACCATGTCAATGTTCAGATCTTAGAAATGCAGTGTAGGAATTTTGAGTATAGATAGTATATAAAGGTTCTAATAATACAGGAGAAGTGGTGAAGAAAATATGGGAATTTCTATCTTTTCCCCTAAACCTTCCAGCTTAGCTAGTTTCCAATTGGGGACGAATGACCCTAAGAGGGAGATATTATAATGCCCCAAAAATTCCAAGCCTAGGCTAGAACCATGCCTCAAGTAAATCTAGGGAAAATCATCATTTTTAACAGCATGAGAAGGGATTTATACAAGTACCAAGTCCACAAAAACCCTATATCCCATAACCAAGCCAAAACCTCCCTTATCAATTGATCCCTAAAGGAGTAGGTAGCTTTCAATGAGCATAACATCCATATTTAGATGCATTTTTATCTCCATACCTACCAAATTATATATACTTTAATTACCTTTTCAATGCATATAGTTTCATCTTAGTCCAACACCAAAATAAAATATTATGGCCTTTTCAAAAAGCACTACTCTGTAGTGAGATAGCATGGGCCAAACCACGATCATGTTAACATTGTATGATCGTGTAATGGTATTGTTTGATCAAGACAACCCCAACATCATAAATTTAGTAAAGCGTACCCTCATGCCATGAGAGGGTACCACGATCTTTCTTTGAAACCATGATTCCGTGACACAATCATGAATTCCATAGTTTCCCATGATGAAACCAACAAACACATGAACCAAGGTACAATATTAGGTGGAGCCATAATTATACCAAGGCTCTTATAAACATGTTAAGAGAGCTCTTATACAAATCCCAACCATGAGTTCAACCCACAATCGTATGTTGGTCCCACAATCATGGCGAAGTCTAGTATGTCCCTCCCTACAGTTTTTACTTATGTAATTTTAAGAGGCATATAAGTCTTTTCTCACCATCAAAGCTACGCAATTTTGGGAATATCAAGGGTCATTAGTGGGTTTTATACGACCCTAAGATGTCATTTCATGAAATATCATCTGATAGTCTTAGAAGAGAAAAAAGGAAATTTTTTCCCAAGGTAGAGTTAGGGTTCATCTTTGTCAGGCATCCAACTCTAAAGAATTCTTTAGGAATCTCATCTCCAGGTATGTGGGATATTGTCAATGGGTTCCCTTTTACCCATTAGTCCCAAAGTTAACCCAACTCTTTTACTTAGTTCTCTTCTTCAATTTAGGGTTTATGGATATTGGTAAATTCATTGATATATAAGTCTTTTGGTGTTATTAAGTGATAATCCCTATTTTAGCATGAATTCTGGTGTTATTACTTGACCATGACCTCAAACCCAAGGTATACTTTAAATTTCGTGATTATTAGACCTGAGTCATTGAATTTTGTAAATTTGTTCAATTTATAAAGTTGACATAGTAGTTGCATTCTTTAGTGATGACGGGTAATGAACACCCAATAACCTAGGATTTCATGCACATACTTTTATATTCTATATTTTTCACTATACACGTTCTGAATGCTTACAAATAGTACACTTATTTTAATTATTAGACTATTACCATTAGTGAGCATTGTAGTTATCATTGTCCTTTAGTTGGGGTAGTACTTAGCACCAAGCGGATGCAAGGAAGATGGATCGTCTTCTAGTTAAGATGAAACCTTTAGTAAAAGTACCTATATCCCAGAACTACAACATGACAATAGATTCTAAAGGTTCAGTCCTCAGATCAGACTTGACAGCTTAGTCCTTTTGGA
>NW_025833243.1:0-1073 GCF_002878395.1 Capsicum annuum | reverse complement strand
CCTTGAATTTGAAATTCAATCACCTAGGGTTTTTGTTCTTGAGCAATATATGAAATAATGAGTGTATGTTGTAAATAGAAGGCTAAATTTTATGTTTCTAGGGGCTGAAGGATGTGGAAAAAGACCCAAATACCCCTAAGGATGTGACTTTTTAATGATTAAAAATTAAACTGTCAAGGCATAGATCGATGCACTGTGTTGTTGGCATTGATGGGATGGCCAACGCGCCGCATCGAGTTTGCATTCGTTCACTAGAATTTTCATTAAGCTGAGGGAAAAATTATCTGTCGATGTGATAGACGACGCGATGCATCAAGATCGCGTCGACTCACTATTTTGGTTACTTGAACATGGTCTAAATGAGTTTTGAAAAATCTAAAAATTTCTGGGGACACCAACTGACATTCCTGATCTTTAATCAATCAAAAGATCGATACTTTAAGGTCATAAGAGTCGTGAAATAGAGTTGCCAACTTATGAAGGCCAAAATAGTACTAAGTCTGAATACTTAACTAGAGTTTTCTAAGTCTGGGGAGCCCTTAGCAAGCTTAAAAGACTTAGTTGAGCTAAGGATTTTGCAGGGTCTTACATAGAACCCCTCCATCTAGGTTATATGTTAGACCCCAATCAGTTCAGAGCGGGGCATGTCGGTTAGATGATACCTCCCACAGTTTCAGTTCCAGTAATTTAAAACTCAGTTCAATTTTGCTTGACCATAGCGTATAGTTTATTAATTATTCAGTTATTAGATATCAGTATCTTGGTATTTACAGATTTTATTCAGAACAAGTTATATGCTTTGTCATGCATCCTCAGTATTTACAAATTTCACGTATACTCAGTATCTAAAGATTTCATGCACTTTATTCAGTACTTCATGATATATATATATATATTAAGACATTTGTTATTCATGTTCATGAAAACATGCATATTAGCCTACATCGTTTACCATACCAGTATATTCAAAGTACTAATTGCATACCCATTTCTTGCGTTATGATGCTTTATATCATAGGTTCAGACGCTCAGGTTCCCGACCATACCTAGATATCCTAGTGCACTAGTGGTAG
>NW_025833242.1:0-1375 GCF_002878395.1 Capsicum annuum | reverse complement strand
ATTAACGTAACTTCATATTGGTGATATATTTTTTGGCGTTTATTTCATTTATGTCTTGCTGTGCAAATCTCCGAAATGTAGTTGGTTAATCAAGGTGTCCTGTAAGCTTGGTACTGATGCATTCATAGTACGTACGTTCAACGATGAGCACACCTATTCAATAATGGATAGAGTATTTAAGTAGCAGCATGCAACAATTGCTTTTGTAGCAGGGATAACAACTCCAAAGTTGGTGAGCCACAAAATAATAATCACCCCAAGAGACATTATTAAAGATATTAAAAGGAAACTTAGTTTGGACATAGTTTTCAACAAATTCTTCAATTGAACGAAGCAAAGTCATCGCTTTTAATGGTAAATTATTTAATATTTATTATTCTTATATAAGTTGATTTGTAGACTTTTTTTAACGATCTGATAACAGCTGTATCAAAGTGATATATCTGGGAGTCATATGTATCATTTTGATACATCTGTTGAAATATGCCTTCAGTTGAATTTTTGTTCTTTATATTTAATTAATTTGGGTCTATTATGCTTCATATATTATGTTGACTTACACAAAACTTTATGAAATAATATTTTTACATTAAGGAATCAACTAACTACATATATGGTGTATATGAAGAAGGAAGAAAATACATTGCTCAGTTGGATAATAGAACATGCAACTGCGTTAGATTTCAGCTTGATGAGATACCATGCGCGCACGCTATTGCTATTTTGAAAAGCAAACATGTAAAGGAAATGAAGCCATACAGTTCAGATTACTACAAGAAGGAGGCACTGGTGAAGACTTATGAAATGTCGTTATGTCCAATGCCTGATAAACGAGACTGACATGTACCAGCGGAGGTGTTAGAATATGTGATTTTGCCTCCAAAATATAAACTCCCACCAGAAAAACCCAAGAAAGGTAGACAAAAGAAAAGTAGTGAAAATTTTTCATCAACATCAAATCGTTGTGGCAAGTGTGGGTATAAAGGCCATAATAGACACACTTACAACTAATCAGGAATATTTACTTAGTTCAATGTTTTGAATTCAATAATTTGAGTTAATTACTCAAAAATTCATTGCTTGATATATTCTGTTTGCAATTGAAAGAGAAATGTTTTTCTAATATCATTGTTTATAATTCATTAATACTATTCTCTTATGCAGATATGCTAGGGTTCATGAGGAATGTTAGTGAAACATTTCCTATATGAAATTATAAAGTGATACATATTAAATTTTTTAATACTTTTATATGATTCATATTAAGCATTTGTTAAAGATATGTGAATCATATCACTATTTAATCTTAACATGTTAATTGGTGATACATTTTAAACATGTTATTTTCAATTGATATATATATATATATATATAT
>NW_025833241.1:0-2731 GCF_002878395.1 Capsicum annuum | reverse complement strand
CGGAATATGGAATTCCGCACAAAAAAACTACAGCACTGTTAAAAAGGAAATTTTATCTATAGTGCTATGTATCACAAAATTTCAAGATGACCTTGTTAATAAAGAATTTTTACTTAGAGTAGATTGTAAATCTGCCAAAGAAATTTTACAAAAGGATGTTAAAAATCTTGTTTCAAAACAAATATTTGCTAGATGGCAGGCTCTCCTGTCTAGCTTTGATTTTCAACACAATCTGCCAACTGTGACGTAAACTGAAAATTACTGATGACCCCATGATTATTCTAGAAGTATGCATGAACAGGAACCTGATAACATGACTACGGATGAAACATGACGCATTAACTAAATTTTGTGAGTTGATCCGAGCCCTTGAATAGATCGCTCACAACTTAGATTCAGACTCGAGGTTCAACTTATGAGGGTACCCTACTCCAAAATGGATTCATTACTTGAAAGGAGAATAGGACGCTTATGTTATAAAGCTCGAGGGATCATAGTATATCTACCCCTTGGGACACTAGGTCCCTCTAGGAATACTGTCTTGGCTGAGCTACTGAGGGAAACTGTGGTAATTCATAAGGCATCTTGGAACTGAATTGTGACTGATTATCTAAGATATGAGACATGATGCCTAATACATCACCTAAGATGAAGTAACTAAGCTTCATGCACCGTAATAGAGACTACTGAAAGATTTACGAGGTGCTGAGCACGACTGCATAAATATACTAACTTATCTGATTAACTGAATAACTAATAGCTTAATACTAGGCATGTGAGATTAGCCTGTGCTTAGTTTGAACAACTGGACTATGGCTATAAAATATTATGCATAGGAGGTAATAATTGACTGGATAATATAAGGTAACTAAGCATAAAGAAGCAAAACTGTATCACCTCAAGAATGCAAGGCTAGGAGTATAGTATGATTGGAAACATCCTGTAGACTAAGGTACTAAAATACTACTAACTGAATGACTGATAGTTGTAGCATGGGTCAAGCAATTCTAGAACTGAACTGAGTTTCTGATTTGATTACTGGACTGATGTTGACATTATAACTAAAACTGTAACTAAGATTCTAACTAGGACTGAATGCTAGGTTTTGATAATTGAATGCTGATAACTGAGGTTCAGACTGATACTAAAATACTAAATTCTGGAACTAAACACTGATTACTAGGTACTAAATACTAGAATTGTAACTGAGATGGCAACTGAGTTCTCATAGTACGCGATGGGACTGACTAAGTCAAGGATATGAATATACATTCACACTCTGTTCGATACATGCTTGACTTACTAAACACATTTTCTGCTTCATATACTACTAATATCGTATTTCCTAATTCACATCCACCTCTACACACTTAATTTCAGATACATAGTCTTAATTTCTTGCTTGTACTGTTCAAGCCTACTGATTTACTTTGGTACAACTATCCCTATGAATACATAATCTTCTCAATCAGGATGATATTATCCTAACTCTACTACTGCCAAACTCCTGGGTTTATGTTTCTAACTTTAGGTCTATGCTATTATAGGATTCTGAGAAGGGATCTGATGATATATCTAAATTTGGGTTCAAGAATGAGTTCTCATGTTCATGAATAAAATCTGTACAACTTTGGGACAGAACTGGATTGATAGGATACTTTGAGTCTGTGACCAATCCCATAACTAGTTGTAGGGACTGTCTTAGAAAGCCCTATTCTAAGACAAGCTTTACTATTTTTGGTATCTTGAAAGTAAGGTGGAGTTAACATGAGTGGATCATGATGAGAATCTACATGAGTTTCTTAGAGGACCTTTCTATATCACGATCTGAGACATGAAAGAAAGGAAACTATTCCTAAAACATCTCATAGCCTCCTACACATAAGTGTGGTGCACAACACACCCATGTAAAAGACTCTACTAGATGCGGCTTTCAGACTTTCTAGGACACTGTTGAACCTTAGGCTCTGATACCATGTTTGTAATGCCCTAATTTTTTAAACCAGAGTGCTACACGGTGCTCTTGACCCCGAAGGACCACAAGCTAACCCATGATTGATATCTGTACCTGTATACTGCATAAAAGACTGTAAATTAGGAAACATGAACTGAAAGGCCATGAGTTTCAATACTAATACATAACTGAAAATATGGTAAACAATACCAAAACAAATCTGAAATAATTGTCTGACATACTATAGTCTGAAAGCCTCTAAACTATCTGAATAAGGAGTTAATGGGACATGTCCCCAACTAAATCCATCTAATAAAATAAACTAAAAACTAAAATAGTAACATAATTAAATTATATCATCCTCGAATAATGAGGACTCACTTCTAACTCTGTCTGCTGAAACCTGGAATACTACTGACGCTCTGGGTCTCGTGTTTCTAAACCTATGGTATAAGACACTATAGCGCAAATGCGTCAGTACTTTGAATGTACTAGTAAGCAAGTGAGGTAGGCTAAATACAATAGGGTTCATATGCATGAAAAATATTATTTGACTGGCTAACATGAACGTGAGAATACACGCATGCATACGTAACTATAACTGACATCATGATTGGACTGAATACCGAGTTCTGACTACTAATTTTATTGATATTAACATCTAAGTCACTGATGATTGATAAAGAATGATACTATTTTACAGAATACTGAGGGACAGATACTATGTTATTGATACATAAATAATTGTGTCAACAGTTCTGATTATAAAGAACTAGT
>NW_025833240.1:0-2709 GCF_002878395.1 Capsicum annuum | reverse complement strand
AATCATTGTAAACTTTGATTATTATAACAATGGTTTGTATATTATGTCAGTGAATTAGTGAATGTGTATCAACTAAATGTATTGATACCAAGATTTGTGAGAAATAATTATATTTTTTTAAAAAAAATTGTGTAATTTAGCCACGATTTGAACCGTGGCTAACATATTAGATGAATTAATTATGTCTTAAAGTAGAGACGGTTTTGGTGTGGCTATTTAAAAATTTCAAATATATATTTTTTTATTTAACTCAAATTTTTCAATGGGAGAACAGTGACTAAACCGTGGCTAACGAAATGTTACCACGGAGGCTAAAATCATGGCTAATTTCGTTGCCATGCCCCTTATGCGCACGTTATTGACCGTGGCTAATGGAACGTGGCTAAGATTACTTAGCCACGATTTTGGTATAATTTAGCCACGGTTTTGACCGTGGCTAAACAACGTATTTTTTGTAGTGACACTACAAAAGATCCAATAGCATTTGCTCAGAATAGTACCATGCGTATTTGTATTAGGAAATTCATTAATTAAATATGTGTAAATACTTAATTGGGAACATACAAGTAACTAAGAAGAGCTATGAATTTGATGACCAGTTTAGAACCTATCAACTTGAGATCTTGATTCCCAACATATGTGCACGTGAAAATCATAATATCATAAAATGTGGAATCAGTAAGTTGAAAAATAAAGCAGTTCAATTACTTGCTGCAAGTGCAACATACATGCAGCATAAATTGCATGCACTTAAAAAAAGCCGTTTGCTCCACTAAAGCTTTCATTATGGACGAACTTCGGAGAAGAGCGCCAGGCCACAAGAGACTATTAACGTTGCATTTCTGCAAGAGGCTAGCTATTTTATATTGCATGCACTAATAGAGTGAAATTTGTTTTCAGTGTAAATGTAATTAAAAACATATTTCCTGCACTACTAAAAAAACCGAAAAAACAGACCACCCAAAACCGATCACAAAAAGTGGTCGGTTTTTTAATTATTTTTTTAAATTTTTTTATTAAAAAAAACTACCACATGTGGTAGCTTTATAATTATAAAATATCAAAATAAATATTTCAATTATTTTTATATTAATTATTATATATTTTAAAAATTAAAATTTAAAAAAATACGGTTTTAAAAAAAAAAAAAATTAAAAATATTTTGAAAAACCGGCCACAAGTGGTCAGTTTTTTAAATTTATTAAAAAAAATTAAATTTATTAAATTTTTTTTTAAAAAGCCACCACTTGTGGTCGGTTTTATTTAAAATAAAAAAAATTAATTTTTTATTAATTAATTTAATAAAAAACCGGCCACAAGTGGTCGGTTTTTTAAATTTATTAAAAAAAAGAATTTAAATTTATTATTTTTTTTTAAAAGTCACCACTTGTGGTCGATTTTATTTAAAATAAAAAGAAATTAATTTTTTATTAATTAATTTAATAAAAACCACCACTGATGGTAGTTTTTATTGAAATCACAAAATAAAATAAAATTTAAAAAACGACAACCTATGGTTGTTTTTAATTTAAATAATAATAATAAAAAATTTAAAAACCAACCACATTTGGTTTGTTTTGGAAATATAAAAAGATAAAAACTATTATATAAAATGTTGTATATTAACTTTATGTAATCTAATTATTATTATTAGTAAGAAATAATATAATATAATATAATATAATATAATATAATATAATATAATATAATATAATATAATATAATATAATACATTTACTTTATTAAAAAATAATCTAATATACTATTATTTTTTAAAATTATACTGATTACATGTAGTCAATAACCGATATAATAATAATAAAACTAATCAATCTAACGTGAAAAAACTTACACTAAAAAATATATCAAATGTAATATACAAATTATGTATAGCGTAATCTTTATGTTTTACTTATATTTCAATATATAAAATAAATATTTTCCTTTATACATGCGTTAAATGACGTTAAATATGCATAATCTTTATATAAAGAATATGTGTGTGTGTGTGTATACCGATTAAATAGACCATTTAAATCTGTCGTATATGTAATTGAAAGATGAAAACTGATCTTTATAGTACGTATTTGAAAGACGATATTTTATAGTACGTTTTACAGGCATAATAATGTAATATATAACCGATAATTCATCAGAATACAATGAATGTGTTCTACTATAAGTTAATATACACTTGTGGATGCGATATATATCGTATGAATTCAAAAGTTTATATATATATATATATATATATATATATATATATTTATATAATTTTGGATATTTATATATAATGTAGTGATCGATTGACGAACGATGTAGTCAAAATCTAGTTTATTAAGCTAATCAAATATACGGTAGAAAGAGGGGAAAAGATCCAAAATTCCACTCAATTTTCTTTCTTTTGTTTGTTTTGAAAAAATTGGAGGCATTCTGAGTAGTGCACATGTTCCTTAAAGCCTTGGTATTACTACTGCGAGTACTAGTTGTCACTGCTGTCCATAACATAGCATGTGAGGCCATAACATGAAAGAGCAGTCCTGTCTGTTTCACTGAGATATCATGTGAAAACACTCAATAAATTACACCCCTCCTCCCCCGCACCCACACATCCGCCATATTTGCGGGTATTCTCGATTCTGACGATATATTTCGATCTCTCGTGAAAATAGTCTCTTGCAGAAATACAAATAAGACTATATGACATGT
>NW_025833239.1:0-1083 GCF_002878395.1 Capsicum annuum | reverse complement strand
TAACAACTTTGAAAACAAAAACACACCTTTATAGTCCCAACACTTAATAATTTTCAACGTACCAAGTCACTAAACATAACCACTTTCATTAAAAAAAAGCACCTTTAAAGACGCGACGCTTGACCATATTGAAGCTACCAAGTCACCAAAACATAACCACTTTCAAAACTAAAAGCACCTTTAAAAGCCCTACTCTTAACCATTTTCTACCTACCAACTCACCAAACATAACCAATTTAAAAATAAAAAAGCACCTTTAAAGTCCATACACTTAACCATTTTCAACCTACGAAGTCACCAAACATAACCACTTTGATAACAAAAAAGTATCTTTAAAGTCCCGACACTAAACCATTTTGAACCAACCAAGTCACCAAACATAACCCCACTTTCAAAAAAAAAGCACCTTTAAAGTCCAGACACTTAAACATTTTCAACCTACCAATTCTCCAAACATAACCATATTCAAACCAAAAAAGCACATTTGAAGTCCCTACACTAAACCAGGTTCAACCTACCAAGTCACAAAACATAACCACTTTAGATAAAAACAAAAAAACCTTTAAAGACCCTACACTTAACCATTTTCAACGTTCCAAGTCGCCAAACATAACCACTTTTAAAAAAAGCACCTTTAAAGTCCATATATTTAACCATTTTCAACCAACCAAGTCACCAAACACAACTTCTTTCAAAACAAAAAAACACCTATAAAGTCCCTACACTTAACTATTATCAACATACCAAGTAACAAAACATAACCACTTCCAAAACAAAAAACACCCTTATAGTCCCTACACTTAACAATTCTAAACCTACCAAGTCGTGAAAAATAACCACTTTCAACTCAAAAAGAACTTTCAAAGTCCCTACACTTAAACATCGTAAACCTACCGAGTCACCAAACAATACCACTTTAAAACAAAAAAAACACCTTGAAAGTCCCTACACTTAAACATTTTCAGCATACCAAGTCACCAAACGTAACTACTTTCAGAACAAAATAGCACCTTTAAAGTCCCTATACTTAACCATTTTCAGCATACCAAGTCACCAAACATAACCACTTTCAAAACAAAAAAA
>NW_025833238.1:0-1708 GCF_002878395.1 Capsicum annuum | reverse complement strand
TCTGATAACATGGGCGACTGTACTTGACAATCCTGAATCTGATGGAACTATCTGAGTTTCGTACTATAACTGAGTCTGATTGTATCCGACAATCTTAATATACTGAAATCTGAAGACCTATCTGAGTTCTTTTGCTGAGACTGATTCTAAAATTATGGGAGGTAGTTATTTAACCGACATGCCCCAATAACGCATATAGCTAAGTTGGGGTCAAATCTCTACCCCGACTGCAGAGGTGTCAATACCGTGCCATTGGTAAGGATAATTATGGGTAACCATTAGCTGGCAGGTATTCGAAAGGAGAATGGTGGGAACCGTAAACTGACAGGTTAAGACACCTCATTAACCCTAATCAGACAGGTTAACATATCTCAACCTACGCTGGCTATGTAGTTCTGGAACACAAAGATGACTGCTAAGAAACATACCCTAAACTGGTATGTGAGTCCCCATCCTTGGGTTCACTCAGTGCTAACTTCTACTCCCATCTGAAGAGACTAAACATGATTTAACTGACTGTACATGGAAAGATTAACTAATTTTTGTTGACTGACGGAGTAGTACTATTATCTGAGAGTTAACTGAGATCATGAGAATTCTGAGGTTTCCTGAGTCACATAACTGGCTGAGTTCTATAGATTATAGCTTGACTGAGATTATTGTGGTGACATGACATAGCTCTAGGCACAAAGCTATGTTTTTTCGGGTATGAATACCCCCAGGACTCAATAGAAGGAAACTGACACAGATGACATGACTTGATCACAAGATTTGAGTCCACAATTCATAATATCATAAGTAGGGGATATCATATTTCATATAGTTATTCAACGTCTTAAACATTGTAGGGAATGCATTGATATATTTCATGTACATATTGTATATCTCCATTATCTTACATGCTTCATACCACCACAATAGCAATACATGAAAAGTATAGGATTTATATTGAAGTAAAAAGCTAGCATGGACTTGTTATTTAGACATCATAGAACCATACAAACATGAATTTCTAGCATCCTAAGCATTTTATAAAACACCTTGCATGCATTCCTTAAGGCATAGGTGAGTTTGATACTTGCACCATATTAAAACACCTAAAGTTCATGGTTTCCAATTAACAAACATATATATTCCATGAAAATACCTTTAGACATCACATTGAAACTTAAACAACAATCTTCAAAATGTATATACTCATATCACCACAAAAATTTTACAAAATAATATTTAAAACATGGTTCTTGAGCTCTATGAACGGATTGGATCCATAGATGAATACTACGCATACCTTAGAAAGGAAACCTTGATGATTTACTGGAGAGTTCTTGGATTAGGAAACTTAATTCTCAATTATCTCGGAAAAAGGCTTGAATCTTGCTTTTGAGAGATGAGTTTGATAGAAACCCTAATCTTGTAGTTGAGAACGTAAGAGAGGGTTTTTTTTAGATGCTGAACTGAAGAAAATAATGGGAAATAGTATGCCTCTTTAGGGTTATAAGTGGTGGAAGGTGAACAAAAAGACCAAAATACCCTTATGAAATAAATTCCCAGTTGCTGAAAATCATATATGACGAAATTTGTGACAAGGCGTCAAAAAATGTTACAATTCCTAAAAAATTTTGTCACACAGGAGATGGAATTGATGGATTCTGCATAAGCCTGATGACATTTATGACAAGGCGTCAAAAATGTGACAAGCTATAAA
>NW_025833237.1:0-1815 GCF_002878395.1 Capsicum annuum | reverse complement strand
TTCTACCATGAGTTGATATTTCAAGTGCTTTCAAGATATGTGTCAAGCTTTAAGCTTCCTTATGACAAACTGGATTATTGAGTATATTGATTCATGAGATTGAGTTGTTAAAATGAGTCTTGATATTTCCTCAAAGTTATTGATGTTGTAATGAGTTAATGAATTTATTCATTTTGTTATTGAGAAAGATTGATTTGATTTGAGTCGAGTTAGGAATCCACAAATTGATTATGATTTGATAAATGAGAAAGAGATTTGATTTGGTCTTCATGATAGACCCTTGTGATGTTTGTGGTGGATTTCCTAACGCGTTCTGAGCTAGTGTCTGGGAGTAGTATTTAGTACCGAGCGGAAAATGTGGTATTTCCCCAAAACTACATGCCACCGTAGGATTGATATTGATAATTGTGGGCCAGAGGCCAAGTATGGATTATGATCACTAAATTTAAGTTGTACTCTCTGGAAAGAGTATGACGCTCCCGCCAATGTGGGGTTCTCTCCTTAGGAGGGCAAAACATTGGATTCTATGTAGCTCACATGATTTATGTCGGTTATAAGAACCTCCCATATCCATAAGAGTTGAGTTTCTTGAATTAACGAGTCACTCCGAGTCTTGAGTTGAGTTACTTATGATGATGAATAAGGTTTTTATCATATGATTTATTTACTATGAGATCATGAAAAGTATATTTCAATCTAACTCAAGCCAAGTGAGCCATCATTGTACATATGTATATTTTTATGAAATTGATGATGATATTTGCATTGTTGCATGCACCCCCACAGACTCAGTACATTTCAAAGTGCTGACCCACATATTTTCCTATGGGCTATATTTTCTCATAATGTAGGTTCAGGTACTCAGCCGTAGCCGCGTTAGCGATATTCAAGTGCCTCAACTATGTTCCCTCAGTGGTGAGTCCTCATGGTTCGAGTACCGTGTCTATATTTTTGGTGATATCGTTCTGTTGTTATGGCTTTCAGTACTGTTTGAGTCAGTTGTGGGTTTGTCCCAATGGATCCTTGATTTTGATGTATAGAGGCTTTGTCAGACTAGAGGGTTGGTATGTACAGACATTCAATATATTTTGGTTGTACATTCTAGTATTCTCCAGTATTTCTCTTGAACCTGATGTGGTATATCTCTTTATTGTGTATGACTATTGTTGAATTAAATTCCTTGAGGTAGTGTCTGGCTCTGAAGGTTAGCTTGGGGATATGTGTAGCCCTAAGCACCATGTGGCATCTCGGAATGAAATTTTTGGGCGTTACAAAGCTTGGTATCAAAGCCTAAGGTTTAAGGAGTTCTAGAGAGTCTAACAATCCACGTTACGTAGAGTCTTGATCATCGGTGTGTAGCGCGCCACATCTATAAGCAAGAGGCTACGGAACCTTTTAGGAAAAGTCGTTTTTTTCTTTCTAAAGTTTATCGTTCCTACAACTGTCTCTTTATCTGTGATTAACTCGTGCTCTCTTATTATAGAAAATGACTCCTCGTCGAGCTCATAGAAACAATGAGCAACCTCAACCCGTTGATCCCTTGAACGAGCATGTGTCTCATGGGGAATTTTGGAAAGCTTTTCAGGTGCTAGCCCAGGCAATTACCGCCAATGCTCAAGCTAATAACCAGGCTACTGTTCCACCTTCGCAAGAGAATAATTCTACTGCAGATCGAGTTTGTGACTTTATGCGGATGAATCCGCCTGAGTTCTATGGGTCAAAGGTAGGTGAAGGCCCACATATATACTTGGATGAAGTGAGAAAGATCACACATATTATGCATGTGATTGAGGAGAAGAGTGTTGAATTGGCTGC
>NW_025833236.1:0-2304 GCF_002878395.1 Capsicum annuum | reverse complement strand
GGCTAACTTTGTCATTTAATCCATGATGACCCAAATTGAATTATGCTAGTATCTGGTGCAAGGATGTCCCATAAAAAATGCCATTTTAATGACCTCCCACTTCCAAGTAGGGATGCCAACTACTTTCTTTGTTGGTAAAGGAAAAGGGAGTCATACCTTAGTTCAAGATAGGGATTAGCCAACGAGTTCAAATGCTGAATTTAAGGAGGCAAATCACTTCTTCTACTTTTACTATTTTCCATTTGATGCTCAACTTTCACTTTCTAAAAAATTGGGAGACTTAACACAAACTCTATTGTCCCTCTTCATACCATTCCACGAATAAACTTTTTGCAAATTGTGGTACTTCTTGGTGGCACTAGGGTGAATTAAATATTTAGAACTATGAGCTTTTGCTAGTATTCTCTTTGTAAATCCATCAACATTGGGAACACATAATCAAGTCTGATGGCGGAGGAAATGATCTCCCTGTTAGGATAAAATATCAACTTTTACTGATGAACTACATCCAGTAACTGCTAAGTATAGGATTATTATGTTGTTCTCTTTTACTTCATCCTCTAAGGACACAACTCTAAACCACTAAACCGCTATACTTTATACCAAGCAAATGTACTTCTAATTGAGCTAATCTATGCACCTCTTTGAACAGCTCCTTCTTATCCTATTCCACATAGGACACACTACCCATACACAACCTACTCAAAGCATAAGCTACTAGATTTTCCTTACCCTGATGGTATAGCACATTTATGTCATAATCTTTTTAACAACTCAAACCATCTTCTCTGATGAAGGTTTAACTCCTTCTACATAAATACATATTAAAGACTCATATGATCGGTGAAGATATCTACATGCACACCATATAAATAGTGTCTCCAAATTTTCAATGCAAAAACCACAATGCTAACTCCAAATTGTGAGTCGAATAGTTTTTTTCATGGTCCTTAATTTGTTTGGAGGCATAAGCTATTACTTTTAATTCTGCATCAAATAACAACCTATCCCAACTCTTGAGGCATCACAAGACACAATAAATCTATCTAACCTATCTAGAGGCACTAACATCGGCGTTGAAGTCATTCTATCCTTCAATTTATGAAAGTTTTTCTTACACTTGTCTAATCATTAAAACTTTACCTTTTTATGTCAACTTGGTCAATGGTGCATCTATTGAGGAAAATCCCTCAAAAAATCTCCAATAATAACAAGCTAAACCCAGAAAGCTCTTAATATTAGAATAGTAATAGGCCTAGTCAAGTGCTTTATTGCATCTATTTTTTGAGGGCCTATATGAATGCTTACACCAGAAAATACATACCCCAAAAAGGTAACTGACTCCAACCAAAATTCATACATACTAAACTTTATGTACAACACATGATATTTGAGGGCCTGCAAATCTATTCTCAAATGGTCTGTATACTCCTCCTTACTCTGAACATAGACAATTATGTCATCTACAAAAACAATGACAAACATGTCGAAATAGTACTTGAGAACCCAGTTCATTAAATCCATAAAAGCCGCAAGAGTTTTTTTAGTCTGAAAGACATAACCACAAACTCAAAGTGACCATACCATGTTATGAAAGTAGATTCTAGAATGTCATATAATCTAAGCTTCAACTAATGATACCCCGACCAGAAATCATTCTTCGAAAACTAATGGGTGCCCTAAAAATGGTCAAATAAGTCATTAATTATAGGGATGGGGTACTTATTCTTATTGGTGACCTTGTTTAACTGTTTGTTATCTATACATATTCTTAGAGTACCATCCTTTTTACACTCGAATAGGACTAGAGCACCCTACAGAGAAACACTAAGTCTGATGAACCCTTTATTTAAGAGGTTTTTAAGTTGCTTTTTCAAATTTTTAAGTTCTACCAGAGCCAACAAGTTGAGAGGAATAGAGATGGGTTGAGTATCGGGGAGTAGGTAAATCTCAAATTTGATTTAACTATTAGGAGGTAATCCTAACAAAATATTTAGAAAAACTTTGGGAAAATCATTAAACACACAAACTGAGTAATGGATGGGGTCTTAAACTTGGTATCTTTAACCCAAACTAGGTGATAGATATACCCTTTTGAAATTAACTTTCTATCTTTAAGATAAAAGCTTAAATGACCCTTAGGAGTTGCTGAACTACCCTCCTACTTGAGGATGGACTTCTTAGGAAATTGAAACTTTACTACTCTAGTGCAACAATCAACTAAAGCATAGCATGCATGGCGTCAATCCATGCCAAGTGATAACGCTCAATCTACAGCTCTCGTGGGAGTGTAAAGCGGTCGTT
>NW_025833235.1:0-3042 GCF_002878395.1 Capsicum annuum | reverse complement strand
TTACATACACCTTTCTTGGCTCATCTTAGCACATAACATGTATCCCCTTCCCAAACTTGGAGTTTGAACCACCCTTATATTCTTCTCCCAACTACATAAACCCCTCAAACTTAGGCTTTTTCCTATATTTCATTTCTTCAAATCATTCAATGCATCAAAGGAGGTTAAGTGCCAAAACAGAGATTTAAAAAGGTCTAAGGGTTTTATCAAGGTTATCATTACAAAAACAAAAAAGAAATTGGTCAAGAGGCTCAAAGGGGTTAACAAGAGAAAAATGTTAAGGTGGGAATTTGGGTATGTGTCGGGTCAAAAAAAGGCCTTGGGTCATCCTCTAAACCACGCTTGTCTAGGACTTCGCTTTGAACACACTCGGGGCAAGTTCTAGACTACACATATGTACAAGAATTATTTAAAAATCTCACCATATATGGCATCGTACTCATAGAGCAAAAAGTTAGTCTCCCAACCAATTTGAGCAATTTGAGCTTAATAAGTTACTTCGAGTCAAGGAGTCATCCTTGTAAAGAGAGATCCAAAAATTGAATTTAATGATCTCACTCAAAAGAGAGCTCAAAAACATCCTTGATCTTTTACAAAAAGAAAACTATATTTTTGGTTTTTTTTCTCAAAATCATTTCATTTCTAGCCAGTGACATTTTAGAAGTATTTTCGAACTTTAGCCTCTTCCTAAACAATTAAAGAAGAACCTAGGTGAATGTAAGGCAGTATTATCATTACACTTCATGGGATTCTATCCTCATAATTTCATATATCGTATATTTAGCTCATAAAACACTCATGGAACCAATAGAAACACAAACGACCCTATATCCTTAATAATGATGTCATCCAATCTTTCATAGGGCAAGGAAAGAATTCATGTCTCTCAGGTTACTTAGACTTCACCTGGAGATGCTATGATAGGCACATTAATCGATCACATCATGGACACAACATTCATCAATAATTTCAACCAAAAACCACCGGTTATCCAACATTTAAGACCAATTTGAAACAAAACTATGCTCCAAAAATGACCACATAACACCCCAAGAAAGTTCACATTAACCTTTACAAGCACATAAAGTGTTCCTCTCTTATCGATATTTTAACAAACATGTGGTGCGCATGAAAGGCGAGAGCTTGAAAAATATAATAAAAATACATGTGAACAAGCTCAATGCACCAATTCATCACCAAACACACCATTTATAATTATACTAACCCAATTAAATCACCTACCATTCAATTAAGCAAACAAAAGTGGGTGTTTCGTCAAACACATAGTGTGCGTTAGTGTATGGAAGCAAGAATTTTGCAATTGAGCATTTGAAACAAGGTACACATTCATCAAATTTCATCCCAAAAACCACATTCTACAAAATTAAGCTTAAATGGATTAAATTCAAACCAAAATAAACCATGGAATATGATCACTATTCATACTTTAAAGAAATTCTAACTAAGGATCATACCTTGAGCTTGTTTAAGAAAGGAAAATGATAAAATAAAAGTCCAATATACTTACCCAGCATTTAATTCTTGAGATACCCTTTCCAACTTATGCTATCACCCGCAAACACCCAAAAACAAGCTAAAAATTGAATCAACAATGTTAGAAAATATCAAGAAATAATTCCTTGGGTTGCCTCCCAAGAAATGTCGTAGTTAAAGTCGCAGCACGACATCTTTTGACTATTATTTATTTCTCCATTTAGAATATTTGAATCGTCGACCCAACTTTAGATCAATATATATTTGAGGTACTTTGGGCATAGGTAAGGGCACAACGTTACATTTTCTATCTTGCCACTTTAAAGACTCTTTTACCCAACTTCACATCAAATTTCTGAATAGGCTCATTGGGTATCGATGAGAACACCAAAAAACCACTTGTCAAACATTGGATTTTGCACTTATTAGCCTTCAAGTAAGGGACGTCATTTTCCCCATTGGAATAACAAACTCAGAAATGTAAGAATTTTATTCCTCATCTCCAACAGTCATTATTTGCTCAGGTGGTTCGACTTATATCACATCCACCAAGCATAATGTTGAAAAGTGGTTGGAATGAGGTCGTCTTCCTAATTCCTGAGTTGCACTCTTATTGACATACTCACCTTGAAAAGAGATAGAATCTTTACAAAGGATTTGCTTGGCTTTTTATCAACTCTAGTATTGGTTCTTCAATTTTAGCATCCATTATTGTTTTGGAGTTCGTTGGTTAAGAAATCACCAAGAATTCTTCAAAATCAAGCTCACCCAATTTTGAAGATTAGGCATATTCATGGCACTTGAAAGTTCAACCTCTTCACCCACTTCTTCTTCTTTTTAACTTTCCTTTCCAAATGCCGCCATGAATTGATGCAAGAGATGCATGTTCTCCCCTATTGTAGTCACTCGATCTAAGATAGTTAAAAGCATTACTTCAACAACATTGTATCTAGTACGTTGGTCTTCCTTTATCACATCCTGAGACCTATCAAACTCATAAGAAGAACTAGTATTTTTGTTAGCATAGGGGAGTGGGGCATTGGGAAAATCACTCCAGTGTCCATCTTGACCACCACATAAAGAACAATTATATTCGTAATAGGATCGAGATGGTGCACACACCTATTTCTGCGGAGCATATTTACAATTTTTTCAAAAGTGAGGTCCACCATAATATGGACATAGATCATCACGATAAGGTTTGCAACCACCAAACTCATATTCATTCCAAGATGCCATAGTAACAAGTAAATAAAAATAAAAATCCACCTAACAAAAGAAACAAAAGAAAATCACAAACAAATATTCACAAGTTTGAATCAAAGAAAGTAAGATAGAATTTCAATTTAACTCAACAAGCCAAATTATCTCCCGGCAATGGTGCCATATTTTATAATGCTCTACTTACATGTCAAATTAAGTGTAAGGCGATTGTTGTCAATATAATTACCCAACTTTGAGTCGGGGTTGAATCCACGAGGAATATTGTGAATAATGATCGAGTAAGTTCGAAATAAAAGTTACTTGCTAAATTCAAATATGGGATAC
>NW_025833234.1:0-3726 GCF_002878395.1 Capsicum annuum | reverse complement strand
AATTTTCTTTGAAAAAGTAAGAAATTTTTCTTATATATATGCCCAAAATAGATGTGTATGTATGATGTTCATCTCTCTAAAATTGTATGAACATGCAAATGATGAGGATTTGGTATTATAAACGATTGTATTACCACATGATCATGTTGACTTATTACTTTTCATGAAGAGTTAGGTTTGGAGGTTATGTAGTTTCAAATGAAGTGTCTGTAACTCCCCGAATCTGGTACCCAAAATGCTACAGATGCATATGACCCGAAAGGACCACAAGGTAATCTATGACTGATATCTATACCGGTATACAACATAAAATATTGAATAATGTGGAAACATACACTGAAAAGATATAAGGTTCAATACTGAAAATAACATGGATGAGATACCATCTGTGGGGTAATACAATACCCAAAACAAAATAGTAAACAATGAAGTCTGAAACATGAAAGTCTACATTTAGTCTGAAAGCCTTTGCTGTTTGAATAATCTGAATAAGGAGTTGATGGGACATATCCCCAACTCCCTCCAACTAATAAACTATTTAATGAGATAATAGGTAATAATCAGGTCCTTGAATGAAGAGGAGTTACTTCTAAATATGACTGTTGAAACTGGAATCTACTGCTGATCTAGAGCTCGTGTCTCTAAACCTATGGTATAAGACACCATAGTGCAAATGCATCAGTACTTTGAATGTACTGGTATGCATGTGAGGTAGGATGAATGCATGGAATTCATATGCATGAACAATAATAATAACTGACTAACTATCATAAGCGTGAGAATACATGCATGGGACATAACAACCAACTCTAATACTATGATAACATTATTACAGGATCTGAATATAACAGATAACATGAGTGGTTGTATCTGATGGTCCTAAATCTGATGGAACTATCTGAGTTCCATTTTGCGTCTGAGTTGACTCTATTTGACAGCCCTGAATTCTAAAGAACTATCTGAGTTCTTTTACTAAGACTGATACTGACACTGTGGGCGGTAGTTATCTAACCGACATGCACCAAATAATGCATTATAGCCAAATTGGGGTCCAATTTATGACCTAATTGGAAAGGTGTCAATACTGCACCACTGTTAAAGACAATATGTAAGTGACCCTAATATAATAGGTAATTCTAGTGAGAATAGTAGAAACCCTTATATAGCAGGCTAATATACCTCACCTACCCTCAGCAGGCTATGATGTCTTAAACTATGCTGGCTACATAGCTCTAGAATGTAAGGATTGCTTCTAAGAATCAAACCCTCATATAACAGGTGAGTTCCCATCCTTGGGTTCACGCGGTGCTATTTTCTACTTCTATCTGAATAAACACTGAACATAATTTACCGAGCTAAACATGGACTGAGTTACTGAATTTTGTTGACTGATGGAATATTACTGATATCTGACAACTGACTGAGTTCATAAGATCATGGAGATTTCCTAAGTCATAAGACTATTTGAAGTATAAGGATTCATAGCTTGAATAAGCATATCGTGGAAACATGACATGGCTCTAAGCACACAGCTAATGCTTCGGGTATAAGTACCCCTAGGACCCAATGGAAGGAAACTGACCAAGCATAACTTACTTGAACTTATAACTAACATCATAATCCATAACACATTTATAGAAGCATTCCATCAAAACATGTGATAGGCATAACTTTTACATACATGGGGATTTCATGATATCATACTAGTTGGGCATTATCCCTTCATTAGGCATTTAATCAAACACATGGTAGGCATAGCATATATAGAGAACATTATACAACAGCTAATCATCATGATTCATCTCTAATTTCATCATCTAGGATTTATTCATAGGTTTACATGAATATACATCTATACAAATCAATTCCACATAAAATTAATCATCCAACATTGATTTGAATTCAAGTAATCATTCTCAACATAAACAAAACAAGCCCAACATGAAATTCAGAAAGAAATCCATAAACTTAAACTTAGAAAAAAGATTCTTGGGCTTCATGGACGAAAGGAGTCCATGAATGAATACTACACATACCTTGGTTCGTAATTTCGTAACATTGACGATGAAACCTTCTTGAATTTTAATCACTAATAGAAACCCTAGCTTGTTCTTGAGAGAAACTTGAGAGAAAATAGTATATTTTGGGTGAAGAATGACTAAATCACGTATTATTGGGTTTAAATAGGGGTAGTAAATTGAATCTTTTAACCCTGGATGCGTCATTTAATTTCAGTAAAATTTTCCCAAACTAGGCCCCTAGCGCAACGTGGCGTTATCGTGCCGTGTCACTGGAAATTAACAATTGGGAAATTGAGGGATAGCGCGACGTGGAGCCATCGCATTGCCCCTTGTTTTATGACCTGGAACTTTGGCGCGACATGGAGGAAATCGTGCTAAGACACTAGAAAAGGACAATTTTGAATTTGGGCCCTGGTGCAATGCGCCATAATCGTGGACCCATATTGGAATTTATCAAATTCCATTTCCTCTTGTGGCGCGGTGCACCATTGACTAATATGGCATTGTTTTATGACAGAAACTTAAAATAGTCGTAACTTCTGACTCGATAATCGGATTTGGGCCAATCTTATATCGATGGAAAGCTTATTGAATTTTCCACATGACATAAAGTTAAAATCTTGGAAAGTTCTCATGGAATAACCATCATTCAATTTAGAAGGTAATACTAGACATGTTTTAGACAAAATAAGCTAGGAAAAAGTATGGAGTATTACAATATCTCCCCCTTGAGTACATTCGCCCTCGAATGAGACTGACTGAGAGGGAAGAGAAGATAACTGATGTACATACTAAACATGAATAAGTGGAATATGATATCTTGATTGACATGTCTGATAAGATGAACATATATTACTGAACATGCTTATCTGATGCATGTGTAACTAATTCATGAATGCATGACTGAATGTTCCTAGGAACTAAGTTTCTCATAATGAGAATGCATTTCTGATGCATAATTTTATAACTGAGCTGATACATGAATGCATAACTGAATACGCAATGGTACTTGATACCAAGTTTATACTGGGAACATCAACATAAAAATGAATACCAAGTTTGTAATAAACACTGATCATAAAACTGAGTAAGCTTAAAGAGAACTGTTACCTTGAGCTTGATCTGAGTTAGTAGAGAAGAGGTGAGGATACTTGGTACGTATGTCTACTTCTTATTCCCAAGTATCTCTATCAATGAAATTATTTCGCCAAAGAACTTTAAGTGGAGGGACTTCTTCAATCCTCAATCTACGAGTCTGATAGTCTAAGATTTCGACTGGAATCTCTTCATAAGAGAGGCTGTTCTGAACATCAATTCTTTGAATAGGGACTATAACTGATGGGTCACCTATGTACTTCTTGAGCAGAGAGAAATGAAAGACTGGATGAACTGAGGTTAGATCTAAAGGCAATTTGCGCTCTTAAGCTACTTTGCCAAAACGATTGAGAATCTTGGAGGACTAACGTATTAGGGACTGAGTTTTCTTTTCTTGTCGAACTACTTCACTCCTTTTATGGGAGAGATGTTTATATAGATATAGTCACCAATCTCAAACTCGAGATCTTTTCTACGAACATCTGTATAAGACTTCTATCAGCTTTGAGCAGCCTGGAGTCTTTCTCGAATCAATCGGAGTTTTTCTAAGGCATCGAATACTAAGTCAGGCCCTATGACTAAGGCCTCACTAACATCAAACCAACGAATT
>NW_025833233.1:0-2587 GCF_002878395.1 Capsicum annuum | reverse complement strand
ATTTATAAGTGAAAGGACCCCTTTACTCCTCATCCCATTTTAAAATAGATATGACAGCCCAAAATTACTATAGGTCCGTAGCACAGACCTTATCTCGGAGGTTCAAGCTCCATGTCATGGACCTTATCGCTTACCTTTAGTGTCATGGTATCACGGAGTCTCATTGCCTCTATGACCCCAAAACTACTCAGAACCCCATCCAAAAATTCCAAAACTCTTGAGGGTTACCCTTTTAACATCCCCAAACATAATTTGAGTCAAAAATTGATATTTCAAGCACGGGGAGGCCAAAAATAAAATACCCAAAATTTCAAGGGTGTTACATTATCCCATTCTTAGGATCATTCTCCTCGAATGATGAGGTAGGACACATTTCTCTTGAGAATGTTAACAACACACAAGAATCAAAAGATAAACCCAGATAACAACAAGGAAGAACAAAATATACCTCAATCTTCTTCATCCATCACATGGAATAGAAATGGATACTTATCCTTCACATCCTCTTCCGCCTTCCAAGTGGCTTTTTCCACTCTTTGGTTCCTCTAAATGACCTTTACAAATGATATTAGTTACAATCTATGAAATTTTTGATCCAAAATCTCTATCGGGACCTCCTCGTAAGATAGGGAATCTAAGATGCCAACATTCTTAATAGGCACCACCAAGGAAGGGTCACCTACGTATTTTCTCAACATGGATACATAAAACACAAGATGAATAAAACCCAAACTTGTATGAAATTTTAACTCATAGCAACATTTTCCACACTTTTTAAAATCCAATAATGACCAAGGTAATGGGGATTGAGCGTCCCCTTCTTCCCAAAATGCAACACTTTCAAAAACACCCAATCATCCACATTGAACTTCAACTCTCTTCACCTCAAACCCTTATAGGACATTTTGCAATTTTGGGCAGTTTTAAGCCTATCTTGAATCACCTTTACCTTATCCATAGCTTGATGAACAAAATCAGGAGTGAACAACCTCACCTCACAAACTTTGAACTACCCAATAGGGGATCTATACCTCCTACCATACAAATCCTCAAATGGTGCCATACCAATGATAGAATAATAGCTATTATTGTATGCAAACTCTACAAGAGGTAAGAGGTCAACCCAAATTCCATAAAAGTCTATTACACAGGCTCAAAACATATCCTCTAAAGTCTAAATGGTCATGTCTGATTGTCCAACCATCTGTGGGTGGAAAGTGGTACTAAGGGTCACTTTAGTCCCTAAACCTAGCTTAAATGAAAACAAAAAATGAGATGAGAACTAAGTGCCCCAATCAGAAATAATGGAAACTGGAGTGCCATGCAACTTCACAATCTCCTGAATAAACAACCTCCTATAGTATTCAGTAGAATAATTGGTCCTCACTGGTAAGAAGTGAGCAGACTTAGTCATCCTATCCATGATGACCCAAAAAAAATCAAACTGGTTCTGAGACAGCGAAAGACCGATAAAAAATCTATATTTATCACTTTCTATTTCCATACAGGCAACTCAATTTCTTTAGACAACCTATCAGGCCTTAAGTTTTCCACTTTCACTTGTTGACACACCATGCACTTAGCCAAAAAATTAGTTTCATCTCTCTTCATTCTATTCCACCAATTAATCTCCTTAAGGTCGTGATACATCTTCCTCGAACTAGGATAAACCGAATAACACGACTCATGGGCTTTGTTGAGAACTCTACCTAGAAGCCCATCAGCATTAGGAACACATAACCTCTCTTGGTACCTCAATATATCATCACCACCAATATCAAAATCCACCACCTTCTGCATACCCATACTATTCTTGATTTGCATCAAGAGAGGATCTAACTCCTGCATCTCTTTCACCTTTATACCAAAAGATGAGTTCGCCACCCTTTGCATGAACACACCTCCATCCTTAGAATCTAAGAGACAAACTCTAAGGTTAGCGAAATGGTGAATATCCTTCACTAAATCCCATTTCTCCTCTTCTACATTAGACAAGCTCCCCATATATAACCTACTAAGAGCATCAGGAACCACATTAGCCTTACCTAGATGATAGTGGAGACTCATGTTATAGTCCTTAACTAACTCAACCCGCCTTCTTTGCCTGAGTTTCAACTTTTTCTTGGTAAATATATATTGTAGGTTTCCATGATCTTAAAAGATGTCAACATGGAACCCGTATTGATAAGCTACCAAATCTTCAATGTGAATACCACAGCTAATAACTCTAAATAATTAGTTGAATAATTCCTCTCATGAACTTTCAACTGCATAAAAGCATACACTACCACCTTACCATGCTGTGTCAAAACACAACCAAATCCCATATGGGATGCATCATAATGAATCACAAAGACATCAATACTCTCTGGAAAAGTCAAAACTAGATCATAAGTCAATTTATCTTTCAGCTTCTCAAAATTCCCTTCACAAGCATCGGACCATAGAAACTTCACCTTCTTTTTAGTTAACCTAGTCAAAGGTTAAACAATCAATAAAAAGCTATCTACAAACATCCTATAGTAACCCGCTAAACCAAAAAAACTCTTAATATCAGTTGGAGTCGTGGGTCTAGGCCATTTCTTAA
>NW_025833232.1:0-2106 GCF_002878395.1 Capsicum annuum | reverse complement strand
GAATCAAGCGCTCTTAACTTAACTTTGCTATAAGTGTTTCCTATGAACGCTTTTCACCTCATAAGCACTCTTTACACTAGGTTAATGATCATGATAGATATATTCATATAAAAATCACTGGATTAAAGCTTGTACATGTAGGGATGACTGTTCGAATTTGAGCCCAAATACCTCAAAACCCTATGTTTAAAATAAAGGATTTGAAGTTAGATTATTAAAAAATAATAGAAAATAAGGGATAATGCTTTAGAAATTTATCCAAAAAGGAAATCTTGAAAACCACTTCAAAATTTCCTTAATCTGAGCTTTAGAATTCCAAAAATAATGGTAAATCACATAAATGAGATATTTATAATGCACCAGCAGTAATACCCCGTATTACCCTAGCTTAATTTATGTCTTAGTACTTAATAAATCCCATACAAAATTTTTGAAATACTTATTATATTTTATATTAGAGCCTACCATTACGTAGAAAATTTAATTAGCTTTCCAACGTCATAAAGTTTGCCCAAATCCGACACCTGAGCGAAGAGTTAGAGCCATTTTATTAAGATAGTGTGTCACCTGAGCCATCCGCGCATCGTGGAGCATGACCAAATGGAAATTGTCAATTCCAGTGTTTCTCTGTGATATTAGCATATAGTGCTCTAGATCTAATTCACAATTGTCAATTTCCAGTGAGGCAACATGATTCTACCGCATCGCACCAAAGATAAAAATCACATACAGTAAGACACCGCGCTGGCACCACATCACGCCACCATCCAGTTCCCAGTTGTTCACATTCCAGTGACACGGCGTGATGGCACTACATCGCTCCTGGTGTCAAAATTGAGAATTTTTAGTAATTTTGTGTTTTAAAATCTGAGGGCATTAATGTCTTTAGTTAGCCTTTAACACAAAAATCACCTTAAGTTAACCTAGTTACTTCATTATTCACCCAATTTTCCCCCAAATTAAACCATTATCTCTCAAGAGGCAAAAATTCTAGTTCAATAGATCAAGCACAAAGTTCAAGGATTCACCAAGAACTTCAAGAAACTCACAAATTAAGGTATGTTAGGTGTTCATCTATGGGTCCTTTTCACCCATAGAGTCCAAGAATCAATTTCAAAACTTCAAAATTCATGATTTATGATTTACATGTATGAAATTTGATTATATTCATGTTTTGGCATTTAATGAGTTTTAAATCCATGATTAATGGTGGATTTCATGAAATTGAATAGCATGTATATTGAATTGAGTAATCCCCATGTTATAATCCATGGATTTGCAAGTTTGGGCATTGTAATTGCCATGTTTATGTGTTACCCATGATTTAAATTCCAAGTTTCAAGAATTGTTCCTAGTATGAGTTGATTTATATGATATTCATGACAAATCCTTGAATTCACAAGTTGATTGTTGTAACCATGTTTACCCTTAGTGTTTGTGAGTTAGTAAAAAAAGAATACATCACATGTGTTGGATAAATTGTTTATGATAATGAAATAATATCATTATCGCATGCTAACATGTATTCCCCATTTATGTATAAGTTAATGCATTACAAATTTTTGCTAAAATGTCTCTATAGATGAATTATGACCAAGTGAAGATTATTATGTTATTGAAGATCTTGATTCACTTTACTTTTCATGCTATCGAGTCCCAGGGGTATTTAATACCCGATAATTCAGCAGTTTACCTAGAGCCAGTGTCAGTTATAAAAAGTATCAGTTATGTTACGATCAGTAGAACTCAGTCAGTTACAAAAATCAGAAAAACTCAATAAACTTTGTATCAATCCAGTCTAGTTCAGAAAAAACGTCCCTTTAGATGAATTATGAATAAGTGAAAATTATTATATTATTTAAGATCATGCGTTGCTTTACATTTTATGCTATCGATTCCTAGGTATTTAATACCCAATAATTTAGCAGTTTACCTAGAGCCAGTGTCAGTTACAAATAGTATCAGTCATATCATAATCAGTAGAACTCATTCAATGACAAAACTCAAGAAAAATTAGTAAACACTATATCCGTCCAGTCTAGTTCAGCATACTCAGTTCAGTGTCTTTCAGCTAGGAGTATGATTCATCACCTAGTGAGCCTAGGG
>NW_025833231.1:0-3338 GCF_002878395.1 Capsicum annuum | reverse complement strand
CTAATCTTTGTGGGTTTTCTTTTGTTTTATTTAGACTTATATATTCTGAATAATTACTAATTAAAGATTCTTTAATTTTTCTAAAAGCTTCTTTGTTTATAAATGGTCTTCTCATAATTAATTTAACCTATATTCAAACATAAATTCAAACATATCTACTAATTTGTAGGGGGGTGCGGGCCTATGCGGGTAACTGTCTTATGAAATAGATTTATTATATGTATGATGAATCTATTTTTCTTTGTGCGTGGATATTTCTTAAATTTTGTTTCAATATCTTTTAATGATTTATTCTTTTCGTAAGATGTATTCATTAATTTGTATGGTTTATTATTTTATCCTGTAGTAATTGTAGAGTTACAGATTTCTACATAATAATTTATTCTAATTGTACTGTAATGTATATCTAATTGTAGATTTTCAATGTTATTTATTATCTTGTGTTGTTCTTCTCGTAGCGAAGTTTTTAAATTATATAAACTATTACATGTACTTTTTTCTAAATTTTTTAAGGTTTCTTCTATCAATATTAATTTTTCTTTTAGATTTTCCATTATTTTTCTAATTCGGTTTCTATAATTAATTTCTTTATTTAGATTATCTTGATTTTCTCTAGTTTTTCTAATATATTCTAACATCTCCTAATCTGAATAATATCCTTCTGGATAATTATCTAGGTATAACTGTTCTATCCAATTTATGGCATGCGGGCAAGAATAAGAAAGTTCTCTTCTGGGTTGTATCAATTTGATTTTGCAGAGCAAGACTGCTTTGCTGATTAAAAATATAGACATCTCCAGGTTGACTATTCATATGTAGCAAGTGGAGAATGAAAAGAGAAAGCAGGCGGAGTTTAGGGATAGACAGGGTAAGAGAAGTAGTTTTTCTGACCAGGGAGATGCTCAGTCTTAGGGTTGTTGGATGGTGGCAAATGACAGAAAAAGAAGTAGGGGAGTTCTTTTTCCTACTCTTCTGTTAGTGCTCCTTATCAAGCGGGAGAGAGGCATCAATAAGGTGGTGACAATTATCGAGAATAAGGTTCCCAATCTCAGGCAAGCGGAGGTCAGTTAATTTTTTCAGGCCCTTCTTGTCGGTTCTGTGATTGTCCTCATCCGAGTTATTGCGATAAAAGAAGGAGAAAATGTTCAAGTGTGGCCAGGAAGGCCATTGACTTAGGGATTGTCCAGTTAATAAAGTTGCTACAGGGGCGAACAAGATTACTGTGGCTTCATCTTCTGCTCTAACACCTAGTGGTATGGCATCTACTTTAGTTACTACTCCTAGTTCTAGTATTGGTTGGAATAGGTTGTATTCTTTGGCATCCCGATAGGAATTTGAGGCATTACCTGATTTTGTTACCGGTATATTGTAGCTTTTCTCTCGTGACATATAGTTTTTACTTGATCCGGGGTCCACTCTCTTTTATGTCACTTCTTATGTGGCTGCATCTTTTGGTTTCGATCCGAAAGTTATTTTGGATCCTTTCTTTTTTTCTACCCTAGTAGGTAACTCGGTTATTGCTAAAAGAGTCTATATTAGGTGTGTGGTATCTTTTGGTGGTAGGAAGACCGGTGGATTTATTTAAACTTGATATGTGGGATTTTGATATTATTCTAGGGATAGATTGGTTACACTCTTGTTATGCGTCCTTGGATTATCGGACCTGTAAGGTTATCTTTGGGTTCCCTGGTGAGCCAGTTATAGAATGGGAGGATGGTTCTTTAGTTTCTAGGAGGGGATTTATTTCTTATCTTAGAGCTCGTAGATTAATCTCCTAAGGTTGTCTTTATAACTTGGTCTGGGTTAAATATTCTAACTTGAAAGGTCCTTCTTTCCAGCCAGTTCCAGTGGTTAATGAGTTTCCAAAGGTATTTTTGGATGATCTTCCTGGTGTTTCTCCTGATAGGGAAATCGACTTTGGTATTGATCTAGTCCAGACACTCGTCCAATTTCTATTCTTTTGTATAGAATGACTCTGACTGAGTTGAGGAAACTAAAGGAGCAACTTAAGGATCTCTTGGATAAGGGGTTTATTCATCTAAGTGTATCTCTTTAGGGTGTACCAGTGTTGTTTTTGTGCAAGAAGGATGGTTCCCTCTAGATGTGCATTGACTATAGGTAGTTGAACAAAGTGACGGTCAAGAATACGTATCTTTTTCTAAAGATAGATGATCTGTTTGACTAGTTTTAATGTGTCAAATTCTTTTCTAAGATAGATCTTCGGTCTGAGTATCATCAACTAAAGATTAGGGAGGTGGATATCTCTAAGATGACTTTTCATACTCTGTATGGGCACTTTAAATTTTTGGTGATGTCATTTGGATTGACTAATGCCCTGTGGACATTTATGGATCTGATAAATAGTGGTTTTTATCAGTATTTGGATCTCTTCATTATTGTGTTCATTGATGACATTCTTGTTTATTTGAAAATAATGTGGATCATGTTAATCACCTCCGTGTGGTGTTACAGACCCTAAAGAAACAATAGTTGTATGCCAAGTTCTCTAAATGTGAGTTTTAGTTGGACGCTGTAACTTTCTTGGGTCATATTATTTTTAGTGAAGGGATCACGGTAGATTTGCAAATGGTTATTGGGGTGAAGAGGTGGTTTAGACCTACGATTCCATCTGACATTCGGAGCTTCTTGGGTTTAGCCGGGTATTATAAGTGGTTTATGCAAATCTTTTCATCGATAGTTTCTCATTTGACTAAGTTGACTTAGAAGAAAGTCAAGTTTTCTTGGTCAGATGCTTGTGAAGGTAGTTTCGAGAAGTTGAAGAATAAGTTATCTTCAACTCAAATTCTGACCTTGTTGGAAGGCCATGATGGGTTCATGGTTTATTATGATTCATCTTGGGTAGGGCTTGGTTTTGTGTTGATGTAGAATGGAGAGGTGATTTCCTATGCTTCCAACCAGTTGAAAGTGTATGAGAGGAATTACATGACTCATTATTTAGAGTTTTTGGCATTTGTGTTTGCTTTGAAAATATGGCAACATTATTTGTATGTTGTGTACGTGGATTTCTTCTTTGATCATAAGAGTTTACAATATGTGTGCACTCAGAAAGATATTAATCTCAGGCAGAGGAGATGGATTGAGATTCTCAAGGACTATGATATGAGTTTTCACTACCACTTAGGTTAGTCTAACATAGTTGTTGATGCTCTTAGCAGGTTATCCATGGAGAGTTTGGCTCATGTGGAGAAAGGAAAGCGAGAATTGGTGAGAGATATTCACTGCTTAGCTAATCTTGGAGTTCGCCTCATGCACTCTAAGAATGGTGGTGTGTGGTGCAAGTAGTGGTTCGATCATATCTTGGTACAGAGATTATGGAG
>NW_025833230.1:0-1592 GCF_002878395.1 Capsicum annuum | reverse complement strand
CCAACCAAGACCAGGTACCACCCCCGTTACCCAACCCAATCTTTAAATATGTACCCTGAGTCGAATGAATTCTGAATATAAAACAAGATAGCTTTTTGCATAATTCTAGACTTTGGGATAGGTCCATAACTATGACCAACCCAAGCAAGTCCAACTATCCAATACCCAACCAATAATTATACCAAAACCAAAACAATAACCTAGTATGAGTCTATAACATAATAGGATAGAACAATCATAAATAAAATCAAACGATATCATCCATAATACCAATGCCAATGCCAAGACTGACACCAATACCAACACCGCTCATACCAACTCATAGTAATCCCACAAAGCCTCTAATCGAAAGTATAACAATATTCGATCGTGACATGCCCCGACCATAGCCAAAACCATAGTGTATAAGATGACCAAAGTCAGTAAAAATATCCATAATAAGAAATGAATCTTTACGGAATATGGAAGATCACAACTTCAATCCAACCGACCTGATCCCGAATTCGATCACTAAGCAGGAGGGGTAAAACGATCAGTTCCTGCATAGTGTGGGGATACAGCCGCCCGAAGATGGGTTAGCGAGTGAACGCTAGCATGCACTCAGGATAAGGATAAAATAATGCCAACCTTTAAAACCAAATAAACCAACCATATACATTCACAACCATACATACGTATATATAACCATGCAGGGAAAGAGAACCGAGTTTAGCATGCCTTTAAAATCATTAACCTGGGTATGTGTAGATTAACCATCCTAGAACCAACTACGAGCTATATGGGGCCAGTGTAACCCCCTGAACGGGCCCTGATGCATGTAGCAGCACTAATCGGAGATACCATACCCTTCTCTCTCTATATACAAAAGTACACGTATACTTAGGAGATTCTCGTTTACCCCGTAAGTACCATATATGGTTTCTATAACCAATCTTCATGTCGGCATGCATGAGTTTTCAGTATCTATCCATTAGACTTACACTTTCACAATTAGCTATCACACCCTGCCATTATTGCTCAATTAAAATCATTACCGCACAATAAAAATATCGTTCAATTTATTATTAACCAAGGCTATAAGTAGTGGTATCGTCATACCGACTATAGCTTGCAAGCAATATCCTTAGCCATCCTTTTTAAGAAGAAAGGATTTCCATGTACCCATAGATTACATTGTTAATCTCATATACCCCACAAGTTATCATTATTATGTTTGCTTGGAGGATTCCCTTGTACCCCATGAGGCTTTTAATTAGACCAACCATAACCACAAAGACCTTAATATTTAAACATTCCAATTCATTTAAACCATTTAGGGTTCCATTACCAAGTTATACCATGCATATTTTAACGAAAGTCTAATAATTTAATCAAAACATTCTCATAGAAATTTTATCAAATAAGTTGGGGGCATAGTGTTTCCAAAGTCAAAACCATGTACCAATTAGTCATTTCCATGCAACCAATTATTCAGACCACCGTAATAATATGAAAATCATAAGTAAAAGAAATGAAAAAATCATAACCAACCATTGTAACCAAAAACCCCAACATGTATTTGAAAACCCAAAACCATATAATATTTATGCCAT
>NW_025833229.1:2819-4613 GCF_002878395.1 Capsicum annuum | reverse complement strand
AAACTTAATTGTACAATGCAGGATCTTGTTTGAATGATCAGTGCCTAATCAGTTAAAAATAGTATTCACAAAAATATTGTACTTTGTGTGTGTTTTCCCGGTGACCTTATCATTAGTACTTCTTAACTGACACACATATAATAGTGGATCCATCTGCATGCTTCTTATTCTTCCTAGCCCATCTATGGCTTAAATTGAATAAATAAATGACTAGCAAGTTGCAACAAACGCCACATCTGTTGGAAAAGCAAACTGATATATCCATCTGTTGCAATAGAATGTCAATATGTTATAAGTTATCTGACAGATGGAATATATTTTGCAACAGATTACCCATCTGTTAAATTTATTTTAAAGCAATTTTCTTTTCGTTTTGAAATACAATAAAAAGGATAAAATGTTGAATTTAGATCTATTTTTTTTAAATTACATAGTTAAAATGTCACCAGTTTTATTTAATTAAGGGATATATGAACAGTTGTGGCTTTTAGTTTGACTACTTCTTCCAATTCAATCATTTATAAATAGGTCCCTCCGGCCTCCTTTTCTTACTCTCACTCATTTATTCTACTACACTTATAGTACAAATATGGCTGATCCAAATTCATATAAGAAGATTAATATCGAGTCCTTGCAGGAACTTTAGAGGTATTTTGATGAACTCCAGAGGGATTTGGTCGACTTCAAAGCAAGGCTGAGGAGGGCGGCCCTGCTGCTGCCGGATGAAAATTATCCGGTTGATAATAATAATAGTAATAATAATAATAATAATAATAATAATGATAATAATAATAATAGTAGTAATAATAATTAGGTTATGTTTTTTATTTATTTTAGCGTATGTATTTTTCTTTTTTATATCGGATCTACCTATAAGGGATTCAAAAATCTATGTATATATTTTGTTTGGTTTTGTTTGGTTTTGTTTGGTCGACTCTACATTTTTAATTCTTATTTAATATTTAATTATCATTCTATTTATTCCATGTTCTTAACATGTCGACGGTTGGAGGTAGGGATTGAGCACTTGTGGCAATAGAGGGTGGTGAAAAGTCATGATTCTCCTAAAAATGGTTCGTTAATAAATAATAAGGAACTAAATGATATACACAATTTATAATCATAAAAGAAAGATTATTTAATTTTAAAAAGTCGTAACTTTGGATTAATTAAGTTATATGATGATTATTAAGAAAAGGGTGAAGAGTCGTGACTTTTTGTCTAAAACAAAAACACATACATTCAACAATGTTGCTGATGGATCAAATTTCCCATTTATTGCGAGTGATGTATCAGCTATTAGAAGAAATCAAAAAAGCTATTAAAACAGATCGTCCATTATATTTGTTGCCAGAAAATAAAAATAGTTATTATTTTATTAAAGAAACGATTATTGAAAAGGTGTTTTTTTTAATTTATATAATAAAAAAGTCAGCATTTAATGATATGATGATAGTTTTTTTATGAAAAAAGATAGATTATATGTTGTAACAGATATATTATCTTATGCAACAGGTTCTCTATTGTTGCGACAGATGATATATCTGTTGTCACAGATGAGTTATCTGATGCAACAGATATAGAATCTATTGTCACAACTCAATAAAAACGATTCTTGGAAAGAACTATTAATAATAATAATCTGAAAAGTCATGACTTATCACAATATTTCTTCATTTAATTAAGTCATGACTTTTCACAGTAATCAAAAATATGATTAATAAATGGAGGTGAACAGTTAGATTAGATGTTGCAACAGATAGGTTATCTGATGCAACAGGTTTTATAGTTATT
>NW_025833229.1:0-2719 GCF_002878395.1 Capsicum annuum | reverse complement strand
TTTCTTAAATTAATTAAGTCATAACTATTCACAGTAATCAAAATCAAAAATATAATTAATAAATGGAGGTGAACAATTGCGTCTTTTTGCCTCTCATTCAAATTCAATCCTCTACAAATAGGTCCCTCCTTACTCAATCGTTCATTCAACTACACTTTATTTATTTATTGTATCTCGTCTTTCATACTACACCTAGACTTCCACCACTTTCTCTTCCCTAAATAAGGTAAGTTTTTTTCTTGTCAATTTATGGTATACGTTGTATTACATTCGGATATTCTTAAGATCTTTACTTTTGTTTTTGAGTTTTTTGTCAATTCATATGTGTTCTAGATTATGGTTGATCCAGTGTGGGATGTTGATTTTCTGCAAGACGCCGTGAATGAACTTCGAAATCAGATTCGTGACCTGCAATGGGAACTGGGAGCAGTTAGAGCAAGAATGCTCTGTGAGGTCCGCAGGCTGAGGAGGGCTTTTCTACTTTCGGATAAAGATTGGCCGACTGACAATGATGATGATGATGATGATGATGATGATGATGATGATGATGATGATAATAATAATAATAATAATAATAATAATAATAATAATAATAATAATAATAATTAGATTATTTTTTCTTTTAGTCTATGTATATGTATTTTATTTTATTTTATTTTAATAAAAAATTATATTTAAACAACTTTGACGTTTTAATTCATATTTAATTTTCTTTTTATCTATTATCTTCTCAACAAACATGTCGACACTTGGACATAAAAAAAAATAATTTAGAATTCAATAGCAATAGCGAGATTTATCTGTTGGTTTTGTGGCAGGGGCTGATCAGTTGGTGGGATAATAGACGATGTTTGAAATAACCATTGTTTGCTACTCAATTAAAATTTCATAAGAGAAGAAAATTTTTAAAGCGGGTCGGCATATAGTCTCCCTATTGAATGATGTTTACGTTTTAATTTGAAGAAAAAGTAATTAATGCAAAGGGTAAAACATGAATTTTTTTTATCTCTTCTTGATTAATGAAAAGAGACAAGTAAAATGAGAAATCAAATTAGAAAATTTGGGACGGGTAATTGGACTTAAGGAATAATTTTGAATCCAGTAGCAATAGCAAGTGTTGAAACATATTGGTAATCTGTTGGGTTTGTGGCAGGGGCTGATTTGTGTTGTCTCAAGCAGATTAATCATCTGTTGCAATAGAAATCAAGTCTGATGCAACAGATAATCAGTCTGGTGCAACAGATAATCAGTCTGATGCAACAGAAAATCAGTTGATGCAACCAATAATCAGTCTGATGCAACAGATAACTAGTCTGATGCAACAAATAAAATATTCTATTACAACAGATTACTTATCTGATGCATCAGATGAGTGATCTGTTTAAATTGTGGGCACTTATGTTGGATTCATGATCGGGTTCTATCCATTGTTGGAAAAACAACAGTAACTGGTGTACCCAGATGACAAATTCAAATAAAAATTATAATTTTACTTATAAAGTCACATATGAAGTAATGCTAAAGTGGAAAGTGATGTAGAAAATAAAATTTGACCTAAAAAATTGGTCAGGTAGTAGCACTAGCGGTAAAAACAACAACAACAACAACAACAATGGTCGACAAAAAGAAGATGAAGATGATAATAAAGTAGAAGATGATGATAATGAAGTAGAAGATGATGAATAAAGTAGCAGGAAGAATGAACAACAATAATCGTGAAGAGAGAGAAAACAATAACGGATGAGAAGAGAGAGAAACGCATCTTTTTTTCCTTTGTTTTCTGTTATATTAATTAACATTTGAATCAAAGTGTAAATTTAAAAACTTCAGGGCTATTTTCAAACTTTCACAACTTTCTTAATTCATAATAAAGTAATTGACACCTTCTCTCAATAATTAAGACTTGTGTCACCTACACCTCATTTTAAAATGCTTTTATCACCTACAGCCCAAAGCCTCGTGTCATGTATATGGAGCTAGGCTTTGTTAATAAATCTAAAGGTTGAATTTTGTCTTTGTTGTGCTCAGTTTGGGAAAACATAAAGTAAAAGGCAAAAGAGAGATAAAAACATATAAAGAAAAGAAAAGAAAAAAAAAAGAATGACAAATTTACCTTACTCTCTCTCACTCAGCATCAGCAGCAGCAGAGGCTTTGTTGGAGGTTGCGGTGGTCATAATGACCGAAAGAAATCATCTAAATACCCAAACGAGATCATATTGATAGGATGTTCACAGAAGTCAACTCTTTAACTTAGAATCTCCAAATTTTTAAGCAAAAACTCAAAACTTATCCAAAAGACTCGGGAGTTAAACCAAATCTTCATCTTGATTAAAACAACCTTCAAGACCTAGTGGAAACATTAAAATTCAAGAACAAAGTTTCTAACCTTGTCCTTGAATGTTGATTTTTGTTAATTCTCATAAGTTTTCAATATTCAAAACTCATTTAAATATCTCAGAACCCAAAAATGTAGTCCCTAAACAAAAAACTATGTTTCAAAGTTGATGACACTGACACAAATTTGGTAAGAGCTCAAATTTTTTGGATGAAAACTAAAGAAAACCATATCAATTCTTCAATCTTTGAAAATGAAAAATTTGCATAATTTTCAACCAATCACCTCAAGAATCTTGTTATTAACTCATACATGCCACAAATACCTTCAAAGAACTATGAAAAGGGATAAAACGGTCAAAATATAAAAAACCAAAGTACACT
>NW_025833228.1:0-1851 GCF_002878395.1 Capsicum annuum | reverse complement strand
AAGAGAAGGATTTAGGTTTTAGTTCCGACGAGGAGGAGAATTCAGCTAGCCCCCAATCTAAGAAGGGGTCAAGTCAGCATTTGATTCAGGTGACAGTGAGTCAGATTTACTTAAATATAAAGAGGGTGTTGATCCAGTTAAGCTTATTCAGGAGGTTTCTTTTCCAATATAGGGCATTTAGGATGCTACCACTTTAGATTTTGCTACTCAAGAGTCCATATATATCTCTGTAACCCCATTTGCTCAGGTTATTTCAAGATGGTGTGCGGAGGGCATACAGAGTATTTATGATAGAGATAGTACTATTACTGAGTAGGGTATACAGTAGTGTGGTATTATAAAGGATGCTCAAATTCAGTTGGCCACTTTAGAAGGTGCTCCAAACTTGCAGGCTACTTTTAAGAGGTATAGATGTGGTTAGATAGCTCAAGCAATAGGATTTTACTACCCAAAAATTATTTAGGAGTTTTATGACTCATATGAGGCATCTATATACTTGATCACCCCAGTAGAGATGAGAGTGGTAGACCAGCCCCCAGTTACTGACACACTAGTTAGAGGAGTTTGGCTTGATGTTTTGGAGGAAACTATTCAGTATTTCTTATTTAGGTCAGAGTTTGTGGGACCAAGAACCCCCGTTGAGTTTGAATATCGTTTGATCCTAGTAAGGTGTAGGCATACTATTAAAGATGCCAAGCAGAGAGAGCAGAGAAGAGACTTAACTAGATAGATAGTCAAGCAGATTACTGAGTTGGGTACTAATGCCTCTTAGGTAGAGAGGAAGGCAAAGTTTAAGAATGATTTACTGTAGTTTGCAGCAAAGGTTTGATGGAATATAGTGAGGCACCATTTGATTTCTACTTTTGCAAATAATGTTCACACTTGGGATAGGGTCGTACTGATTGCCAGCCTCATCGCTAGCTATGATATTGATTTTGTGAGGTGGATTTTCACTAAGATTCATGAACGGGTATTTTGAGATTTCACTGCTATCCTATTCTAATTCTTGATACAAAGGTTTTGTGATGAGGTATGGGTACCAAGTATTTCAGAGATTGATCATATGGTAGAGGTTACCTGCATAGCTAATATTAGCTTTATAAAGAATAATGCTAACCCGATTGCACTACATAGATCACTGTTATTTACTTCTTTGAGTGTGACCCACTTTCAGAGGCCTTCTACATTGGTTGAGCATATTGATAAGTCGACACTAGTTAGTGACATTGATACAGGCAGTCAGCGGGTTAAACCTACGACTACTATAAATAGTGAGGGGGTTGCAGGCACTCTAGCTCTAGCTTTGACTTCTACTTTGCCTTCTCTCTACCCAATTAAAAGTTTGGTTAGTGTGACTCATGAGTTTTTACAGAAGTTGATGGATCAGCAGTGGGAGTTGGCCGATTGCTAGACATAGACAAAGATCCAAAGAGCTACATTATTTAGTCAGATTAGGCTATGGTCATTAGTCCCTTCAAAGGTGAGATATGAGGGTAGGATGATGGATACCATAAAGTGTTTAACAAGAGAGATGAATGGCCATACTGATAATTTTGAGGATCGAATGGGAGAACAACTTTGCAAGGCTCAAGCGCCAGACTTATTGGGCCTTCGTGAGGAGGTGACTACATTGAGATCTGAGGTGGGCTCTTTAACTTAGAGCAGTATTTTAGTCATCCCTCTAGTGATTCCTTTTTTCATGCAGCCACTACCCAAAACTCTACCTATGATGTTCGATTTATATATTGAGGATAATGAGGACCAAACTATTGGGACCAAGAGAGATCATGAGCAGGAGAAATATGGAGACTCGAATGAGGAGTTTCAGCGGTCCTTGAAGAAAGCCAATGT
>NW_025833227.1:0-1372 GCF_002878395.1 Capsicum annuum | reverse complement strand
AATAAAATCATAATACAAATATAATCCAATATAATATCCAGTCAATTATAAAATACAAATACAAAATAGTTCTTTAAAATACAAGTGTGAATTATATAAAATATAAATGATGGCGCAAACTAACAAAATACAAATAAAAGTGCGAACTATAAAATACAAATATAAATGTGAACTACAACATACAAATATAAGCGCGAACTTTAAAATGCAAATACAAATACAGTTGTATCAATGAATACAGAAATATAAATGACGGTGTGACTACAAATACGATAAAAGATTGTGGTATTTACGTTATCCTCCATGACTTGTGCTTGAGTAGTCATATTTTTTAAAAATACAAAAATATAAAATAGAACCAAAAAAAATGATAAAGAAAATAAGTACAAAAAAGATTTAAAAAAAAAAGAAAAGAAATAGAAGATAGAGATAGAAGAGAGAGAAAAACTTAAAAAATAGGAAAAAAAAAAAAGAAAAAAGAAGAAGGAAAACACGAAAAAGAAAAAAAATATAAAAAAAATGAAAAAGAAAAAAAATGGTAGTGTTTTGGCGAGACTAAATATGTAGTGTATTTATATTTTTTATGAATATAGATCACTGAGTAAAAGTGAATACAGCGGTTGTGAATCGAATACAATGATAAATGGTACTGTATTTATATTTTATATGAATATAGACTATTGATAAAATAGAATACAAAGAACGTAAATTGAATACAATATTTCTAAATGGTACTTATGCAAAATATGACTATGGAAGGTAAGTTTTACAGCAAAGTGTAGCTATTTTTTAAAGATACCCAAATTTAATAACCCAACAACATAATATTAAACAATTAAAAAAGAAAAGAAATTAAAGCTAATAACCTAATAGCATAGCACAACGAGGATTGCCGTCATGGGTTCTGAAAATTGCCGTCATGGTTTTAACATTTTTCCATTCATCCTTTTCCTAGCGTTGTGGCATATTGTGAAGTCCTAAATCAATCTTGTGCAAGGAAGAACATACAGTTCAAAGGTAGTGTTTTGATACTGCTTAAGTTGACTATGATGTCTTAGTATTATTGAAGCAACCGATGTGGAGTAGGAATTTATGTCATTGGGTGTATGTCTATCAGATCCTCCAAAACTAATGTATTTTCAGAGAATCCAACATGCGAGTGCAACATCGTTTTAAATATCCCGTTCAACATAGACCTCTCATTCAAGCTAAGCCTTGAGAATGGAGTCACCTTTAATAGCTCAAAAATTAGACTCTAGGTGCGGAGGCCGATTAATCCGACTCCGAAGGGTATACTAGATACCAGGTGGAAACATAAAAAAATGGTCCTTTAAACTTTTGGAGAAGTTGAACTAGTCTCTTTTAGTTCAGT
>NW_025833226.1:0-2563 GCF_002878395.1 Capsicum annuum | reverse complement strand
GACTCTTTTTAAAAAAAATTAAATTTCATAAAAATAAGTTAATTATCCTACACTAAGTGAATAGATAAAATACTTAATTGTTTAAATATCTAGTGGCTTGAGAATTTATAATTTTTTCGATATAAATAAATAAAAAATAATAATTTACCATATCCAAAATTAGTAAAGCCGATTTTCCGAGTTTAGTGATAATACGCCCATGTACCACAAAATTTATAATTAAGGATTCCAAAATTATTACCTTGTGAGAAGCTGACTTGATTCTAAAGATAAGCTACTATTTTATATTAAAGAAGCATTAAAGGATTCTAACAAAACCTACCATTATTCTATAGGACATATTTTTACTTGCCAAATTTTAACCTTTTAATGATATAAAATAAATACCTAAGTCTATTGATTGTGCTAAGTTTTGAATCTAAAAGGGAATGAGAACAATTTTACTTTTGCCAAAATATTTAGCGGTTCACACTAATTCAAATAAGAAAATATAAAAAACAAATTTTAAATAATGTGCGGAAATATAAAAAAGTATTAAAAGTGTTCACAAGAATAAAGCTTAAAAAAGGATGAGGAACTAGACTGCTGGATGGAGATACATAATGCATTTGTTATCGTTTCTCTAATTTGGACAGAGATGGAGTCAAGTCATGAAACGACAAATGCGCTCCTTGTATAGGGCAGCGAACTAGGGGGGCTCCTCATCGAAAATTTGAACTGGAACTTGAACTTTGACTTCAGAAAGAGAGCAAGAAAAATAAGGTGGAAATAGTAATACAAACTAATTTTAATAGCTTCTTCTGATTTCCTTACTTGGTTATTCTTGATTTTTTCTTGCATTTTTTTGGGTGCCCAAAGGCTCTTTTATATCCAAAATTTGAGTGTCTCTCAACATTTTGGAGGAGAAAATCTTGAATTCAAAATTTGAATTCTTGAAAGTGTTAATTGAGGAAAATAGAAGTAAAGCTGAATTTTTCTCCTTTTATTGGGTTGATGTGATAGGGAAAAGAGCTATTTGAAGGCTTCACTTTGAAGCCTATTGAATTAAAGAGAAGACGACCTCAAACCCGATGATCCTTCATGTCCTTCACCTTTTCAGTAGCAGTAGTGGTGGTGGGTAATTTTGGGTCTCATTTTGAGAGAAAGGTGATATAAAGTTGATGAAGGGGCTGAAATGTAACGACCCGGGAGTATACCCTCGAAAGACCGCAAGCTAACCCATGACTGATATCTGCTGTAAGCACTGTATAATAATTATGAAATAAATGCAAAATTTTGATGAATTGCAATAAGGTTCAAAATCTAAATACTAATAATGTGTAACAACTGAAATAACAATCTGTAAAACTGAATATTGTCTGACAACTAGTCTGAAAAGCCTCTAACTAAATCTGTCTGAAAATAGAGTTGATGGGATAATCCCTCAACTAATTTTTAACTGATATACTGTGTCTACTAAAATACTGAAATAAAACATATCCTCAGTAGATGAGGACTCACTTCTAAATCTATTGTTGGCTAAATCTTAATCTATCTATATGTGGTTGGGAACCGGAACATCCGAACCTACAATATAAGACATCATAGAACAAGAAAAAATAAGCATCAGTACATGTAATGTACAAGTATGCTAGATGAGGTAAGGCTGAATGCAAGGGTTTATATGCATGAACAATACTGACTGAATGATATAAAGTAACTAAACACGAGAGTACATAAAAACTGAAACTGCTATAATTTCTGAGTATGCTATACTGCGCATGTACGTGAATGTATACTGTAACTGAGCTTTTTTGAGCCTAAGTATTGAATTCTGATAACTGAGTTACTGATACTAATTGACTATATCTAACAGTCCTAGTTCTGTAGAACTGAATTGAATTCTATGCTAAGACTGAAACCAAAACTGTGGGAGGTAATCATCTAACCGACATGCCCCTTTCGAATCTAATTCGGGTCCAACCTATAACCCCAGCTGGAAGGGTGCTAATACCATGCCACAGGTACTAACAACTTCTGTGGAGTCAGTCCTAATCTAGCGAGTGACCCATGAGATCAGTCCTAAATTAGCAGGTGATCCCTGAGTATGTCAGTCCTATCTAACGGGTGACATCTCATAACCTACGTTGTCTATGTAGTTCTAAAACTTAGGGATTGCTTTTATGGACCCAGTCCTAACTAATGGGTGTGCCCCCATCCCTAGGCTTGCTCGATGCTGAATCCTACTCCCAACTGAAATACATACTGAACTGAGTATACTGAATTGTAACGCCCTAATTTTATGAACTAGAATGCTACACGGTGCTCATGACCCCGAATGACTACAAGCTAACCCATAACTGATATCTATACCTGTATACCGTATAAAATAATGGAAAATATGGAAACATGAACTGAAAGGCCATAAGGTTCAAACTAGATAATCATCTGAATAATAATAACGTCTGAATAAGGTGGTATCACAATACCAAAACAAAACTAAAAATACTAAAGTCTAAACCAAGTCTGATATCTAATCTGCCTCTAGTCTAAAAGCCTCTACTGTCTAAGTAATCTGAATAAG
>NW_025833225.1:0-6487 GCF_002878395.1 Capsicum annuum | reverse complement strand
GAAATTATTTTCTTAAAAAAAATATTTTTCAAAATTTCTAACAAGACTGAGAGAAAAATAATTTTTCCATATCGTACACCTTTTGTCTCTTTCATGTCACTTTGTTCACAAGTATCTCAATAATGAATATGGTTTGTGGATAAGGATCAATTTTCATGTCACCTTATGTCCAATCGATGTTGTCATATCTCAGTTACCTTTAATTTATTGGGTAGTGCTAAAGGACTCGGGACCGATTTACTCGAAAAGGGTAAAATGATAGTTTTGCCCTTTGACTCCAAAACTGCCTATCCTTGCCTCCAAAATTGCAAAACCACTTTTTTTCCCTCTTTTTATTAGACCAAACTTCTCCTCTACCCTTTTAACTATCCTCTTTTACATTTTGTCTTTACTATTCATTCTACTTTACTCAGTTAATTTTCTCTAACCATTTTATTGCACTTGGTCATTCATTATTTTATCCCTTTTTTAATTAATTCGGGCATAATGGATCATAATGATTCAAATAACCAATTAAGAGCAACATTAAATGACGTTTTGGGGTTGGAGGACAGTGATAGTTTGCATGGTAATGAACATTTATATGGTGGATATACTGATGGTCCAAGTTAATATTTAGACACCGATGACGAAGACCTTCAAAACCTGACCGATGAGGAGATGAATAGGTCTCATCAATCGGTTCAAGATGAAGATTTAAGTATTTTCGACAGCGAAGAAGATCTTTATAGGGACGATGGTGTTAAAGAAGAGAAAGGCCTAATGCATGATGATAGCTACATCGACGAGCAATATACAGCAGGCCCTGTTAAAGTTATGTCTTTTGGTAGTGTACAAACCACTTTCGCATTTTACAAAGAGCACAGTCGTTTGACTAGTTTTGGAGTGGTTAAGAAAAGTGCAAAAAAACTGGCTGGTCAAATAAAGTATGTAACATTTGGGTGTGATAAGTGCCAAAAAATAACAACTAGGAATCAAAGCAAGAAGGTTGATTGCAAAGCTAGAGTGAACTGTCATATGATGAATGATGGTTCGTGCATACTGACAAAGGTTATCTAGAGCACAATCATGAGTTGAAACTTGCATTGTCATATTTTTTGCCCTGCCATAGGAAATTGGGCAGGACTTTGAAAAGGAATCTTCCAGCGCACGACATTGTAGGTCTAAGGCGTTCAAAGAGCATAAGACTCTTGGAGGTCGAAGCTGGAGGCCTCAAAAGAATGATGTGCACTCCCAAGGACTGTCGTAACTACATTCGTTAGCAACGGAGGCTCCGCACACTTTCCAGTGATGCTGCCAAATTACATAGATCTTTTATGGATATGCAGTCCAAGGATGAAATTTTTTGTTATTTAATAGACTCTGACAATACTGGCAGACTTCGGAATATTGTGTGGGTGCACACACACTGCAAGTTTCCTACCGCGACTTCAATGACGTCATATGCTTTGATACATCCTACCTCATGAATCAGTCGCATATTCCATTTGCCTCATTCATCAGTGTTAATCACCACAACTAGTCCATACTTCTGGGATGTGCTTTGGTCACGAGTGAGGACATCAAAACATATGCTTTTGTATTCAGAACTTGGCTTACAGCCATGGACGAAATCCCTCCAACGGCTATCCTTACAAACAAAAGTGAGAGTATTAAGGCAGCTATTCATGAGGTGTTACCAACTACCATCCACAGGTATTGCATTTGACACATCTTTACCAAGATACCCGTAAAGCTTAGGGGGTGACCAATTATAAGTGTGTCAAGGCTCACTTCAAAGAGATCATCTTTGATAATATTGCAATTGCTGAATTTGAGGATGAATGGCATGCCTTCGTTGTAGAATACAACCTGGGTCGATGGATTTAGTTCCAAAGTCTCTACTCAGAAAGGTCCAAATGGGTTTCCGTATTTCTCAAGCACTACTTTTAGGCTGGTATGATGTTCACGCAAAGGTATGAGTCAATGCATGCCTTCTTTAATGGCTACATCAGCGGTCGAAGATCTCTAAAGCAGTTTGTTGAGCAATATGGGGTTGCCTTCAGGTTTAATTATGAGAAGGAATTGGAGAAACAAGCTAGCAAAAGAAAGCAGCTTGTACGACCTACCATCGCATTCGACTGGGATATGTAGATACATGGCCACTACACCCATGCTATTTATAATTTCTTTAGGGTGCAGTTGCAAGGATACTACATTGTGAAATTGAAAGCCATTTTGATTTCAATACAGTGGATGAAATTGAGGTATATAACGTGAAAAAATATTCGATACAAAGTGATTATCATAGTGATAATTTTGTCTTCATCGTGGAGTACCATCCCGCCAATCAATATATTGATTGCAATTACAAGACCTTCGAAAGTGAAGGGATTATGTACTGCCACATTCATATTAGTCTGTTTCACGATAGATATAGACTTCGCCGCTGGAGGAGATACATAGTCCGCCCACATCTGAGTATATTTTTCCTAGGAGGGTACCCAATAATGACGGACGAATATCGAGTGTACAATGGGATCAAGAAATGGTTCGATAGAAATTGTGACCTAGCATTGAATTGTCCCGTCAGATGCAGGGACCTGAAGAATATTTTGAAAGCTTGTTTCAAAAAATACATGGTCTGGGAAGATGACATGGTTGTTCCTAACATTCCTGATTTAGACTCCGATACTGATGCAAAAATTATAAAAAATCTGAGGAAGGTTCGTTTACATGGAAGGCCCCAGATCAACAGAAACAGATCTTTGCGTCAATACGCATTTCGTAGAGATGCTAGGAGATAGAGATCTGGATACTATGATATATATGAGGAGGGAAAAAGTAGTCAAGGTAGGAGTGGCAGTGGGAGACGGGGTCATAGAGGTAGTAGAGGAGGTGGGGTGTGTGGTAATAGAGGAGGTAGAGGCGAAGATGAAAACTTAAGTAATCATCGCAACGTACATGAGTTTTTGTAGTACGATGTGCCTTTTCTTTCCTTAATCCTTATTGTATTTGATTCTACGACGTTGTATGATACTCAAAAATACTTCTCTATATATGAATAGGTGTTGAAGTTGTTTAATATTACGACTATGATATCTTAGATAGGAGTATCCCATTTAACCAAATAATAGTCCACTTTATTGTACGGGATTAAGATTTTCAGCCTCATCGTGCATCACACAGGAATGAAATATTTTCCTGTTGTTGTAAATTTTTTAAAAAATATCATAATAGATGGCAAAAGTATGTTCAATTTGCTTGCTTAATTGTTTTGTAACAAGTAGAATAACAAGGGGATTCTCGTCATTCCCCATCAAATTTGAAGGGGTTAGAAGATCCCAAATCAATAGAAATAATGATATGCAAGCTAGTAGACAAATTGATCGTTAAATAATTCAAATGAATCAACTTTTGAATAAGCGAAAATCACTTCGTAGGAATTATAAAGGCAAAAAATAGACAAACAAAGTTTGGTAAAAATATTTATAGTGTCATAAATGGAATGTTATTGAGCATTACAGTAGTAGAACTAGTATAGTTCTTATGTCTCCAATTTATAGGCATCACATCGTGTTTCTTCATCCCATTGATCCTTCGTCACTTCTCTTAATGAACAACTCCGTCTTTCTTCAGTCACCATGCAAACTCCTCCAAACTAATCCCTCACTGTAGCTACTTCATCTTTGAAAACCAACTCTATTTATGTTGTTCGGGCGTAAAAAATATCGTCTTTCTCACTACCATTTTTGTCAGGCGAACAACGTAAACAAGGGTGGTTTTGGAAGAGGAAGCAGTTACAGTGAGGGTTCGGTTTGCTAGAGTTTGTGTGGCGACTGATGAAAGATGACCTGTTCGTTAAGAGAAGTGGCCAAGGATCAGTGGGATGAAGAAACACGATGTGATACCAATAAATTGGAAACATAAGAATGATACTAGTTCTACTATTGTAATATTTAATAACATTCCATATATGTCACTAATATTTTAACCAAACTTTGTTTGTCTACTTTTAGCCTTTCTAATTCTGACATAGTGGTTCCCTCTTAGTCAAATGTTGATTGATTTGAATTATTTAATGATCGATATGTCTACTAGCTTGTATATCATTATTTCTATTGATTTGTGATCTTCTAACTCCTTCGAATTTGATAGGTACCCGCAAACAGAAGTAAAGAAGCATTAAAGGTCCACGGTCGAAAAAAATGAACACTTGGATTAAAGAACTGAAAAGAGTAGAACTACCAATAGTAATTTAGAAACATATATTTATACGATAGAAAATATGATATTCAAAGGTCAACAACAACAAATAGTAGCAGATAATTAGTCTTTATTTTACCTAATTATAAATTCTTTCTAAGTACCAAACCATATACTTGTGACTTGAATTTGAACTTGTAACAAAATATTCTCTCCTTCCCCATACACTCCTAATTTATTACCCTATTCCTTTTACATGCATGCCAAACAAATCGGGGGAGACTTTTCAAATTCCTTCTCCTGATCAATTCCAATGCACATCTCCCCTTCTCTTTCTATACTTACTAACTTCATGTTCGTTGTTCAATAAGTTAAGAAAGGGTAGTAACATCTAAGAGTAAAAAAATATCAAACTTATCGGAAGTATGTATGAATGAGAATGATTCATGTCGTGACCTGGAGATAAGGTGCGGCCACGACTATATGATGCCGATGAAGACTTGTTGGGGTGCTCGAAATCCCGGAAGATAGTATTGGGTTTGTCCTCTATACGGTGTAAGTTTTCTACTAAAAGTTCAAATTAAACTCAGCTTTTGTGTGTGCTTTTTTCCCTTCCTACTTCATATTCTAATGAATTTAATTAATAATACAGAGCTCCCAGGATTGCAAATATTTTCTTTGGAGAGATATGAAAATCGATCTTCAATCGCGTTTTGTTATCTCCAAACTTATGGCCCAAATTAATCAGTTAGAACTGTAGCTGGTATCTCATAATAAAGACAATGATCTTAATGCTGAGGAGTAGGGCTCAAAAGTTGATGTCCAGTCGGATGACAAAAATAGAAAAGGCAACATAGTAGTAGAGGTTGTAGAGGTAGCAGAGGTTGAAGGCGAAAAGGGGCATAAAAGTCCTACTTAGAAGGATACATTTCATATTATTTCAATTGTCAAATTCATCTATGTGTGTTTATCTTTTGATCATAATTTTTGTTTGCTACTATTTTATATCTTGATATTTATTCGGATCACAAAAAGTTACTGATCGCCATACATGATTGTGAGGCCAATAAAAGACACAACATGTCTTGACCAATATTATCTTATGATGATCCAAACACGTTAACTAAAAATTATGCATTGGTGCTAATTTTTGCTGATGAGTCTTTAATAGAATGACTCATCTAATATTTTCCTAGTAATCAATGTAGACATTTATTGGCATCACAATGCACGCAACGTAGTGTGATTGATTTGTTAGGCCTGGTAGGTATTAAACCCTCAAGGAAGAAGGATAACCCAAAAAAATGAAATGCAGTACAACCAAAATTCTAAAGATGGCTGGCTAGCTAGATAGCATAGCAAATAAATTAAAATTAAATATAGTCTCTCAGCATGAAGTTACCTAGTTGAATGATTTTCAACACTAAACCACATATCTTTAAGCATGTCTATTTTATTTTATTTTTATGTATTGTATTCAGTAAAGCCTGGTCATTTTAAAGTTTTATTACCTATTCTCTTGTGGGCAGTATTAAAAATACTTTGATTTTTGAATTATTACCATCATTAAGAATATTGCAATTAGCACTTACATGTCAATAAAAATTAAACTAATAATATTGCGTAACATTGAAAGGAAAGGCTACCTATAAAGACTAATATTGTAACATAAAAATAATAAAATCATAGGAACAAAGAAAGTTGCCAATTATCTGTTTGATGACATTTGTGGGTGGAAGGCTGGTTGAGGTGGCTTCGTCATTTTATCCACCACTATTTCCATATAACTCATAAGCAGGTCCTGCTTGTGATCAAAACTCTCTATACCTCTACTCAAAGCATCAACCTCTTTTCTGACCTCGGTCATCTGAGAACACAATAATAAGAGTTGATTATGGGGAGTAGAAAAGTGTTTGGTGGTGAAAGGGGCTCCGGAATTGGAAGTTACAGGATTATTTTTTTGGCAGCTCATTTTAAGTAAAAATCTTGTTTTGTTATTGTATAGGCGATCTCATATTCACTGATTTAAATAGAAAGGCATAGAAGGTTTCAAAAATAAGTGAAAGTTAAGGTAATAAATGTGGTAGATGTTCCAATAGTGAAAGCATTTATGAAATTATTAAATTTTTAAGGAATGTAGTTGGAAGGTTGAAAATATCTCTACTTTGAACATTTTTCAACATTCAAAATTCAGTAAATTGAATTCAAAAACTCAAACCTTTCTGATTATAATAGTTGTTCTTTTGTATACTTAATCTTTTTAGTTATTTTAAAGGATTATCAATAAGGAAAAACTTTTGAA
>NW_025833224.1:0-1084 GCF_002878395.1 Capsicum annuum | reverse complement strand
GTTGAGTGGGACTATAGACAGAGAGTCACACATGATCAACATATCATGTGGGAGGCTGAGCATAAATGAGATAGGATTGAGATGGCTAGGTGGATAGCTAGTTATATTTCACCTTTGGGTGATATTACACTACGGTTTGAGGGTCATGGTGTGATCAAGAAGGATCTGTTGACCTTTGATGCCAAGTTTTGTTGTTGCTAATCAGATATCGACTGTTCTTCACTGCTTTAGATAATTTGTTAATTTAGGAGAGAGCAGATCTGGTTGTTAGTATTCTATTGATTTTGTATCTATCCTCCAGCATGAGATCCAAGACAGAGCATTTGGGGAGTTGACTAATCTTCCATTCCCTTGCATTACTCAGAGACTATGCGATGAGGCTGGTGTACCTGAGATACCGAGAATAAAAGAGAGGGTACATGCTATGGCTAGTGTGTTGACAATGAATATAAAGGGTACGACACCCCCAGACCTTCCTAGGAGATCTACAAAGCCACTCACAGTATTTAGGGCCTAGACTAAGGGCCCATAAATTTCCATAGATTATGGTGATGAATATGGAGGAGATGTGGGTATTTGTTTTGATATGGATATAGGGGAGAAGAGAGGATCAAGATTCAAGCAGGCAGGGTGAGGGGAAACTAACTACTTCTTTATCAGCCCCAGCTTTAACCTTAGAGCTGGTTGGCATATCTTCAGAGGCTACTTTCCCATTCATTACAACTACTGTAATAGGTATGATCACTATATCTAGTGAGCTTTTGTAGATATTTTATGGATAGTCAGAGTACCACGGATGCTCGGTTGAGGAATATTAAGACCAAGATGACTACCCTCTACGAGAAGATGAGATTAGGGGTTAGGAATAGATTTCAGCAGACAGAGGCCAGATAGAAGGACATAGAGAGCTAAACTATCTAAGCTATGTGCTAACTTCCAGACATAGCTTGATAAGTTTGAGAGTTAGGTTACAACTTGATTCACAGAGATAGATGCATTGGATGTAGCCCAGATGAGAGAGGATTTTAATATATTACGAGCTAAGGTATGCTTTCTCACAGAGAATCGTGTATCAGCCACTCCC
>NW_025833223.1:0-1789 GCF_002878395.1 Capsicum annuum | reverse complement strand
CCCCCTAAACGAAACTCTTAAAAGACTACATTGTGGATTCTATTGTGTTATGGTATAAGAAGGGGATCTTCTATTTATAGATGTCCAAAACCTTTCCTCCAAGAAAGATGTTAGCCAAATATGGAAAAAAATTATATTTTTTTTCTTTCAAGAAAAGTAAAAGTAATTATAGTAACTTTTATTTTCCTTCTAAGAAAAAATAAAACTTAAATATAGTAAAAAAATCAAGGTAAAAATCCTAACACGTGGGACTCCAATAATAATAAAATTTGTAGTCTTAAAAATAAGATATATTTCTTGATGGGACATGCAAAGATGGATTTTAGGCTGCCATACTCATATGAAACCACACCAAGGACATGAGCGCTATATTTCTTTCTTTCTTAGTTAGAATTAAATTTTTGCCATATTATGAATATTCAGATATATATGGATGTAAGTTATATGCATCGTCAAAATAAGAAATCTTAGCTGTTATTGTTGGTTATCAATCTATTTTCTATAATTATAAACCCTACACTATAAACATGGATAAAGCCAATTAGAACAGGCAACATGGTCCCATCCCCCTATCTAAACAATTTCTACTTTAAAGTGCAGCTTCATCATGTCCGTGCACATATATACTTAATTTTCTGTCTTATATCGCTGATACGAAAAATTAAGTACCTACAAGAGCCAAATTAAAAGAAAATGATGTAAAAGAGATTCAATAATTTAGAGAGATTTTCATTTCTTTACAATAAGGGAGATTGAATTAATGTAGAACAGTTTGGCCGTGCATCAGTTCATACATATTATTATGCAGATGAACTATATACATACTGTTACCACACAGATAAACGAGCAATAAACCAGGGCCGCCAGGTTAGTTTTTAGGGGTCGTAAGTAATTAATTAAGCAAGAAACTATAGATCATGCAGCTAAATTAATTACTTCATATATAGTTATAGAAGTGAATTACAAATACTCCCTCCGTTCCATTTTATGTTTCGCTATTTGATCAGGCACAAAATTTAAGAAATAAGGAAAGACTTGGTAATGTTTACCGAATCGTCCTTTATTAAAAAATGTGCTCCTATCTTTTTTTTGTAATTTAAGTGGGATCAATAAGGATAAAAGTGAAATTATGTATTTAAAAATAATTACCAAATAAGGAAAGATGACATTCTTTTTGGACGGACCAAAAAGAAAATAATGACACATAAAATGGGACGGAGGGAGTAATTAGTCGAAAGTTTAATTAGGTTGTTATAATGCGACTAGGAGGTCACAGGTTCAAGCCGTGGAAACAGCCTCTGGCAGAAATGCAAGATAATAATGCATATAATAGATTTTTGTGAACCAGTTCTTTCCCAGACCCCGCGCATAAGAAGAGCCTTCCTGCACTGGGATGTCGTTTTAGAAAGTTTAATTAGACACTAATGGTGTTATAAGAAGAGCCTCCTATGAGTTGGAAGTGTGGTTTCTCTGAGCAGAACTTTGTCCTTGTCTCTTACCTAGGGCTGTTAATTGGACCGGGATGGGTCAACTCGAAAAGGGCCCGTCACATTTAGCCGGTTTGTGGGTCGGATCCGATTTCGGTTCAGGTTAAACGGGTTGATCCGGTTCCGAGCCCAACAGTAAATTTTAAAAAAACAATCCGATATTGGTCCACTAATCCTAATCCGGTCCAACCCGCTTAAACCCGGTCAAAACCAGTCCAAAATTCGATCAAAACTAAAAAAAAATAAAAGTTTTTTCTCCAATATACACTATATATACCCACCTATATACATTTTAAATACGT
>NW_025833222.1:0-1115 GCF_002878395.1 Capsicum annuum | reverse complement strand
GAACACTTTAAGAAATTAAATATATTGAATATTTGAGAATTGAGAATTGAGAATTGAGATTTGAGAGAGGATGAGATTTGAGAGAGTGAAAAATTATGTGAAAAATGATTTGAAGTTGTAGGGTATTTATAGATTTTTTTTTGGGATTAAAAAATATTTTTTAAAGTTTTTTTATTTTTTAATAAATGGGTCCAAACGGCAATGGTTATATAGCCGTTGGGCCAACGGCTAGTTTGGCCCAAAAGCCAAAATCTCTTTTTTTTTTAAATTTATCCAGGCCGGGCCGGGCCGGTTAACCGGCGGACCTGGACCGGGCTTGGTCCGGGCCGGGTTAGCCGGGCCCATTTTAAAAATAACCGGCCCGGGACCCGAAACCCTAAAGCCCTAGGCTTACCGGGCCGGATCAAACCGAGCCGGGTCGGATCGGATCTGCCCGGGCCACTTGACACCCATAGCAAGGGCTCTCCCTTTTGCTGGAGCACGTCATTGGGCTTTTTGCCCCTTCCAAATTTGTTGTCAAATGACTCTTTAAAGTTTACCTAAAATATAGTTTAGTTAATTTTATAGTCATAAATTTTAGTTACATAATTTAAATAAGGAAAGGTTTGATAACAAAATTTTAATAAATTTTTTAATTTTCAAAAAGTAGAAAAATGATGAAAAGGCGATATTGTCTAAAGCAAAGACTTTTAGTGAAGGATAAAAAGTTTAAATCATTTTTCTAAGGGTGTTCACACTTTTAATATATTATAGAATAGATATAGATTATAGATTATAAATTATAAATTATAGATTATAGATAAACATATTTATTTTAATTATAGATTTAGTTATTTTATTTATAAAATAAAAAAAAAGATTATATTACTTCAATATTATGTATACACTCAGATTTATATTTTCAAAATATCATTAATAAAATTAATACCAAAACAAACTGCTAATAAATATTTTGTTAAGACAAGAACGACTCTACTATTACAAGAAATAGGTGCCCGTCTAGACTCCAAAATTTGAGGGGCCTTATTTTTAGCAGTAATAGATTATAGATTTTTTTTAAAAAAAATTATTATTAAGTATTATTTATAGAAAAAATATTTTTTTATATAAAAAAG
>NW_025833221.1:0-3321 GCF_002878395.1 Capsicum annuum | reverse complement strand
CATTTTTATTTTTTTCTATCTTTGATTTTTTTCTTTTTTTGTTTGATTTTTTATTCTTCTCTTTTTTCTTAACCTTTATATTTATTTTTTCTCAATCTTTTTTCTCAATTTTTTTTCTCCTCTATTTTGTTTCTTCTCTTTATTCCTTTTCTCAACTTCTATTATATTTTGCTAATAAAGGAAAGTTGGATAATCCGCAAAAGGATCTTCTTTCTTTGACATCAAAGTAAATTTAAGGGCATGACTTATTGTTTATTATTTGAAAGTTCTTTGGAATAAGTCTTTCCTCTAGAGCAAAAGTTATAGAACATTCCATAAATTAGACACAATGTGGTAGTGTCAAGTCTTGCTCGTAGGGCATAACTTGTTGTTCGAAAATCTTTAAGTTAAGTCCTGCTTCTAAGGCAAAAGTTATAGAACATCTCATAAATCAAGATACAATGCGGTAGTGTTAACACTTGCCCATTGAGCGTAACTTATTTTTTGGAGAGGTTCTTGAGTTAAGTCTTGTCTTAGAGGCAAGACTTAATAGAGCATCACATAAATCAAGGCACAATATGGTAGTGTTAACTCTTGTCCATGGTATGTAACTTGTGGGCTAAGTCTTGCCTCTGAGGCAAAACTTATACAACATCTCATAAATTAAGACACGATGTGGTAGTGTCAACTCTTGCCCATCGGGTGTAACTTGTTGTTTGAAAGTCCTTGGATTGAGTCTCACTTATAAGACAAGAATTATAGAACATGTCATAAATCAAGACATAATGTGACAATATTAACTCTTATTTTAAGGCATAACTTGTTATTTGAAAGTCCTTGATTTATAAAACATCTCATAAATCAAGACACAATGTGGTAGTGTCAACTCTTTCCTATGGAGAGTAACTTATTTTTTAAAAGTCCCTAGGCTAAGTCTTGTTTCCAAGGCAAAAGTTATAGAGCATCTCATAAATGAAAATATAGTGTGGTAGTATCAACTCTTACCCATGAGGTGTTACTTGTTGTTCGAAAGTCCTTGGATTAAGTCTTGCCTCTAAGGCAAGAGTTATAGAACATCCCATAAATTAAAACACAATGTAGTAGTGTCAACTCTTGCCATGATGCGTAACTTATTGCTTGAAAGCCCTTGGTCTAAGTCTTGCGAGAAGAGTTATAAAGCATCTCATAAATCAATACACTATGATAGTGTTAATTCTTGCCCATGGGGTATAGCTTATTATTTGATGGTCCTTGAGCTATCTCTTACCTCTAAGACAAGTGACACAACCTAGCTGGGGCCTTGTCGTAATGGGCGTCCCAAGTTCGAGCAGGATTGGGAACCACCTCTGTTACCCAACCAAACCTCAAGCCGCCTGCCCTGAGTTGGCTGAATTTCGAGCATATATCAAGATAGTGTAACAGCTCACATGAAAACTCTGGGATAGGATTACAATCGTGACCGACCCAACCAAGTCCAACCATTCCATATCAATCGTCCAACCATACCAAACCAAACCAATACCGAAACAAGGGTCTTAAACCACTCCATAACCAAATAAGTTCCAAAACATAATATGATTACTTCCAAAATTAAATACGATGGAACAACCAACAATATCGTCAACCGGTATCAACCCCAATACCAATGCTAATGCTAAGGCTGACTCTAATATCGATCCCGCCCATTTCTACCCATAGAAATACCACAAACCCTTTAACCAAAAGAGTAAGAATATTCGGTTGGGACATGCCCCCAACCATAGCCAAAACCAATATCCATAAATAAATCAGAATGTCTAAAAATATTCATAACATGAAATGGAGCCTTCTAAAAAGATGGAAGCTCATCACTTCAATCCAACAACTGTCCTGGAGTCAATCACTATATAAGAGAAGTAGAATAGTCGATTTTTGTATAGCGTGGGTATACAATCGCCCGAAGATGGGTTAGCAAGTGATCACTAGCATGAACTCAAGATAAGGATAAAATAATCTCATTTATAAAACCAAGTAAAACCATCCATATGAACACAACCATATATATAACCATGCCAGAAAGGGGACTAAATTTAGATGCCATTAAAACCTTTATCTAGACTGTGTAGTTGTACCGTCTTAAACCATCCACGGGTTATATAGGTTTATCTTTCCCTGCTGAAAAGGCCCCAGTGTGTGAAGCCGCACGATTAGGGAAGAAAACCTGGGATGACTAGTACATCCCCCAAAATATAGTATGACATCACGCACATGGTAACTTAGACCAAACCTCACATCGACAAATATGAGTTTCTTATTTAGATCCCCCGGGACCACCACCTTCCACGGCTTTGCTACACCTCTCTCCTTTAAGCCCAATTAAAACCATTTTTCATCTAAATCATTATTCCATTATTATTAACCGAGGCTATTAATAGTGGTATCGTCATACCAATAATAACTTGCAAGTATTATCTTTAGCCAAACCTTAGGGGATTTCATGTACCCCACAAGATTTCCAATTACCAAAACCATGGCCACCAAAGCCTTTTAATCCATTTAAAAATATTTAAATAATTCATACCATTTAGGGTTCCATTATCAAGTTTAAACCATGCATAAGTTTCATTGAAAAACCAATATTATAATAAAAACATTGTTAAAGGCATTTTATCTAACACATTGGGGGCATAGTATTTTCAAAACCAAAGAACCATTCCCATGCAATCAATTATAAAAAAATCACCATTAATGCATATAAAAATAAAATTAAAACATGGGAAAATCATAACCAAGCATTTATAACCAAAATCCTCAAATCATATTAGAAAGCCTAAAATCATGAAAACATTGAATAAAATCATGCCTTTAGTTGGAACTAACAATAAGGGAAGAGAACATACCTTAATTGACAAAAATAAACGGAGAAAAACCACCAACAAGATCCCCAAATTAGTCCTCTAGTTGAAACCCTAGCTTTCTTGCCCAAAAGCTCTTGAGAGAATTATAGAGTGCTTAAAAAGAATTTCTAAGTGTTAATGAATAGAATAATAGGGTAAATAACCTCCCAATAGAAATATAAGTCGTGGGACCTTATTAGGATAAGTGAAAAAATATCTAGATTGCCCCCACTTAAGTTGTATAAAATCCCATCATAGGAATACGACTAACCCTTACGAGTTGTATCCTCCCTGTAAGAGTGGTACCCACCACTTGTACCTTTGGCCTCCCCCTTGGACCCAACACTGTCCAAGGTACGACTCATCCAACTTAAGTCGTATTCGAATATATGATTCGTAACCTTCACCCATGTCCCAGGCAGAATCAAATCCTAAGAGGATTGAACACTGTCCTCCATAAGAGTTA
>NW_025833220.1:0-1047 GCF_002878395.1 Capsicum annuum | reverse complement strand
AAAGGCCCGAGTACCCCTTTTGTTAACAGGAAATCATACACACATTCGTACAATCATAAAGAGAATATGGAAATGGTCGATAACATCATACGACTTAATAGTCAAAAAAAATCAATAAACTTTCAACATTATCTAAAACTGTTTGCGAAATATCTAGTACATCAAAACCAATCACCATAACTAAAAACTTGGAAAAGGCCCCAAGTCAGACACAAAATATAAGATGAAACAACAATATCTAAATAGGCCTTTCAAAATAAAGAAGGCTCACCAACTGCTCACTTCTATCTGACAAATTCTATAGCTTATGAGGACCCTTGACTGAGCCTCAAACCCTGGAATATAGGGGGTTAATACAGATGTAATGGTATGTGAAACAACTCAAAAATAGCATACGTCTATACAAAAATAGATGAGAGAATTTCACAATAACAATAAACATTATATAAGTAGAAGTACGTGAGCATATTTAATAGATTTCAAATCAATTCTTAACAACCTTGAATCACTCTTTATTATTCTTTTGGACTAGTCAGTACACCATACAAATTTGAATCCCACGGGCTACGTGGGACCCGCCCTTAACTCGGCGGCCAAGCCCCCAATCTAAGTAGCCGCCAGGATTGGAGCTGGTGATACTCCCATGTGAGCACACCACAGGAATCCTCCCATGTGAGATGTCCTGATTATTTTATTATCCTCCCATGTAGGATACAATATCATAAGTCCCGCATTGACAACTACGGTTTCCAATGATGAGCCCTTTCACTCAAACACCTTCTTCGGGTAACCTACTAGCTCTCTTAAGCCCAACTTTTAGTTCTTTAAAACAAACATGCTTCATACTTTCAAAATACTAAATACTCGTCTTGTTAAGGGCATGTAATCACCGGGTATCGTTATACCCTAACTTGCAAGTCAATAAAAATCACATCATATCATATATGCAGACCTTTTCACTTATCACCATGTCAATGACCACCCATATCTTTTAAACACAAAGTGAGAGAGAGTTATGTACAAGATCTTTCATTCAAATTTTCATCA
>NW_025833219.1:0-1826 GCF_002878395.1 Capsicum annuum | reverse complement strand
TAGTTACTATTCTAGTAGTGGAATAAACCCTTTTGAGGCATTGTACTGTAGGAGGTGTAGATCTCCTATTGGGTGATTCGAGCTTGGTGAGGCGGACATATCCGGTCTAAATTTGGTTTAAGAAGCTATTAAAAAGGTGAAGGTGATTCGGGATAGGCTTAAGGCTGCCCAAAGTGGCCAAAATTCCTATGCGGGTGTAAGGCATAAAGACTTGGAGTTTGAGGTTGGGGATAAAGTGCTCCTAAAGGTATTTCCCATGAAGGGAGGAATTCAGTTTGGTAAAGAGGGGAAGCTTAGTCCCTGGTTTATTGGTCCTTATGCGATTTTGCAGAGGGTTGATAATGTGGCTTATGAATTAGAGTTGTCTTCTGGTTTGAGCTCCATTTATCTGGTATTTCATGTATCTATTTTGAGGAAATGTCTTGGTGATCCACTACTAGAAAATTGTAAATTATATGGGGACTTTACCTGGGGAATAATATCACAGAAAATACTTGTGGATTTACCTGCGAAAATAGTAAATTCCTCAACATTAAAATATATTACTTCTGAACTATATATTTACAACAAATTTCGCAGGTAAATTTGGCGTCATATTGTGCAAATCTTGTGACATTACTCGAAAAAATGTATCGACAAGTATTTTACCTCTAGGTAAATTCGCAAGTATATGGACAAGTATAGATATTTCTTAAATCCATAAAAAAATTCCCATGTAATTTATCCTACAGATTTACGTAGAGATATTTTGGTGGAAATTTATGTAATAGATTTTATTATCAGAGAAATTATTTGGGGATTTTATGCTGCGAATTTTACTGGGGATTTATTCTTGGGGATTTACCTGCAAAATTATTACTTATGACATTACCTGGGGAAATGTATCGGCGGATATTTTATCTCTAGGTAAATCCGCAGGTATATAGACAAATATATATATTTTTTAAATTTATAGAAAATCTCTTGGTAATTTATCCTACTATTTACATAGAGATATTTTGGTGGAAATTTATGTAATGGATTTTATTATCAGAGAAATTATTTGGGGATTTTGTGTTGCGAATTTTACTGGGGATTTATTCTTAAGGATTTACCTGCGAAATTATTACTTAAGAAATTATTGGGGGATTGTGTTGCTACAAATTTAGCTGAAATTATTTCTTGGAGATTTACCTACGAAATTATTATTTGGAAATTATTGGGGGATTGTGTTGCTACAAATTTAGATGAACTTATTTCTTGGGAATTTATGTAGGATTTTTATGACTTGAAAAATTTGAATAGGAAAAGGATAAACTTGAAGAATAAAAAACATAAGATAAAAAAAAATTAGACATTAAATCGGTGGACACGTATAATCAATCAGAATATGCTCAATAAATTAAAATCAGTTAGTTGACATAGATGGTATCACAGATGTATTCGAGCTAAAGAGGTGAAATTTTGTTGGCCTAAAATAGGGCGAAGAATGACTCATGGCTCAAATAAAGCGTGTTTTTCTATTGGTTAATTTAAATATAATTATGAGGCATCATACAATGCTCGACAATATAATATATCAATATAATGTACATTTAGGAGTTGTTTGGTGTGAGATATAAGGTATAAAAATCATAAAATAAAATAAAAATTATTTTATTTTACATTGAGTTAAGAGTATCAGGTGGTTTCATAATTATATATATGATGAGATTAGAGGTGGGCATTCTTTTTCTTCAATTTTGTTTAATATCAGTTCGGTTTTTTGATTTTTTGGATTGAGAAAAATGACAACCGTAGTCAAACCAAAATAAATTTGATTTGGTTTGATTTCTATAACTTTGGTT
>NW_025833218.1:0-1472 GCF_002878395.1 Capsicum annuum | reverse complement strand
GGGTAAACTACTCTAATAAGGGAAATACTCTGAAGTAAAACAAAAATCGCCCCACAACAAGGGAAATCTTATGAATACATGAATAAAATCTCCACAACTATAACATAAAACCTAAACTGAACAAGAACTAATAGATCCAACTAAACCAAAATAACCATAAGGTCTAGAGTGACCAGATGATGAATCTCTCAAAGACTAATGATTTCCCTTACTAAGGAAATCATTAGCACTAGAATTACCTTTGTTAGTAATCTAAAGTGCTGCCTAAATAGGTCGATAAGGTTGACTCTCTGTTTGATAGGATAGACGCAGAGGATACCAACTCTAAGAACTGCTATCTCTAGGTTGAAAACTCTGATGTCTCCTGATAAATCTACCTTGAAACCTAATCCTCTTATTACAGTCCCTATGAACCTCACGGTGCATCTTCTCCATCACCCAAATATGGTCTGAAACCCCACTAAAAGACCTACCTACAATAACTAAACTCTGAGTAGACATATGAATGGGTAGCCTCAACTCTATAAAAAGGCAATGATCTCTCTCATACTTAGTGTCTAGAGTATAAGTCGCATCCCTAGCTAACTCGTAAAAATAAACCTCATACTCTACATATAACACCCTAAGAACTCTAACCAATAGTTCTACCATGACTCAAGCTTGTGAGAAATAAATTATAGTTATTTGGATGTTTTATAATAAAGGGTGATTTGTAGTAAGGCCTCAAAGATGTCCTAGCAATTAGGTGAATCAAAACATCCCTTACCGATTGAATTCTTGAGAGGGATTTTGGCATAGTCAAATTAAAACGAGCATATCTATTGTTAAACTAAGAAATTTTTAGGTCATGACCCACCAAAAGATAGATAATTTAATTATATTTCCAACGGTACCAATTTCACCTAAATACGATATCCGAGCGAAAAGTTATGCCTATTTTACTCCAGCGTGTCAACCTGGAAATTATGTGATGACATTTTGTGACGACTTGTCACAAGTCTGACGGCTTGTCACAAAATGTCGTAACCTTAAGCAGAAAGTCACAAAATTCCAACATTTTGTGATGACTTATCATAAGTCTGACGGCTTGTCACAAAATGTCATCACCCTTAAGCAGAAAGTCATAAATTCCAACATTTTGTGACGACATTTTGTGACGACTTGTCTTAAGTTTGATGGCTTGTCACAAAATATCATCACCCTTGAGCAGAAAGTCATAAATTTCACCCTTTTGTGACGATATTTTGTGACAACTTGTCATAAGTCTGACGACTTGTCACAAATGTCGTCAACTATTTTTTCAGCAATTAAAGTATGTTTTTGCAAGGATATTTTGGTTTTTTCCCATCTTTTGGAGGCCCCTATATATATGAGAATCCCCATTCAAACCCTAATTTATTCATTTTCTCTTCCAATTATCTTAAGAAAATATATCTAGGGTTTCATTCAAGAACATTAATCTTCCAAAAATC
>NW_025833217.1:0-2445 GCF_002878395.1 Capsicum annuum | reverse complement strand
ACATATACACATGTATACATTAAATATATACGTCTATAGAAGATATATACACAAATATACGCACCATTCAATATATATGTACTACTTTAAGTAAAACATATACTACAATATACGTATCTACTACAATATATATATATAGTTATATATTAATTTACAAAACATATACACACTTATACGTTAAATATATACTACTTTAGAAGATATATACACACATATACATACCATTTAATATATGTACTACTTTAAATAAAATATACTACAATATATACACACACTATATGTATTGTTATATACTAATTTATAAAACATATACACATGTATACGTTAAATATATACGTCTATAGAAGACATACATACACATGTATAAATTAATAATACTTGATAGTAAATTAATAAGACATTAAAACTAAGTTATAATTAAATCTATTTAAAAAAATAAATAAAATTAATCGGGTCGAGCCGGTTAACCGGTGAGCCCTAACCGGGCTTGGTCCGGGCCGGGTTAACTAGGCCCAAATCAATAAAAAACCTGTCCCGGGACCTGGGACCCCTAAAGCCCTAAGGTTTACTGGGCCGGGTCTAATCGGGCCGATTTTGTAAGTGGGTTGGGCCGGTCAGCCCGACCCGTTTGATAGTCTTAAACTTGAAGTTGTATTTGAAAAATGGAAAACAAGAAAAAGTTGTTTTCACTTTTTCCATCTTCCTTCTCTCACAAAAATTCAAAAACAACTCCAATTATATTCATGGACAAACACAATTCCACCTATAACTTCGATTCCAACTCCAACTTCGACTCCAACTTCATTTTTTTTTATTTTCATGACCAAACACCCACTTAGTTACTTTGTAAATTTGTTTCTATCTAAGAAAGTTGTGCAAATATGACTTTGGCGTTCACGAAGGACTAACATAATTTTAATACTATCTTTATCTTTTTTATCTTATTAAACTATTCATCGTTTTTTCATATTAGATTCACAAGTTATGACCGATAGTGTACACATTTAATATATTATAGATATAAATTATAAATTATTATTATTATTATTATTTTGGATGATAAAATTAGGGGTGGACATAAATATCAAAAAATTTAAATACCGAACCGAACCAAATTATTTTGATTTTTGATTTATAGGTTGACATAATTGTATTTTTCGGTTTAAACAAAAATTTTTAATATACTCTTTTTAAATTATTATTATTATTATTATTATTATTAATATGTATGATATAACATCTGTTAAACACTTTGACTATTACTAAATACTAATACAGCCCATTAGGCAAATCCAAATAGGCAAAAATTGGAGTGAAAGAATCTGTTAAGAGTGTGATCATGCAATGAGTCTTCTCTGAAAAACTGTCCACTGTTATTACTAGGTTCAATGGCTTATCGTTGGTTCATCTTAGGATGCGAGGGAATTAATGAACATTATGTTATTTCAAACATCATCATCTTACTCTCATTTAAACAATCTTTTATAATCAGTTCTGAGATCTAGCTGATCATATAAGCGAAAAGATTGTAAATTGTAATGAGTTATGTTAAGGTTTCCTGCAGATCACAATTATGTTGTGTGCAATGTAATGAATGTATCAACAATGGGGCAAAATTCAAAAACCACTCATGCACAAACTTAATTGGCTTTGCTTAGCTCGATGACAAAACAAACAAATTTAGTACTGAACCTACTATGCCGTGTTTGTTAGAATCAGTAGCCCAATTTATAAATATAATGTAGCACATTAAATAAGCCCAAAACCAAAAAATTGAAATTGTTAAATCGAAATAGAACCGAACCGAACCGAATAAATTCGATTTGATTTTCGGTACATATTCATAACCGAAAACTAGAAAATCCAAAATAAAATAACCGAACTCGAACCAAAATACCGAACTCCTACCCCCAGATAAAACAAGTAAAAAAAACTAAACATAACAGAGCGCGAGTTTTATCCACAGGCCCAATTACCTACCATTATAGTAAAATCAAATGGACAAGGTAAGAGCAAGGTTGTTTTTTCCTTTTTATTCATTTTATTACCGCTAATACACTACTATATCATAACTTGTGACAGAGTTAGTTCATTGAATGACTTATTGAGAAGCTAAGGCCTACTTTCGTACCAACGTGATAGTCAATCCGTCACTAACACTATTACATAATTTGGGCTAGACAACAATGATCGACACTCCTATCACATAACTTGTGATAGTCAACCTGTCACCGACACTACTATCACCTAATTAATTGTAATAGACAACTGTCAGCAATGCTATTATTACCATAACTCGTGATACAAAGCTATCATTGACATCACTATCATGTAACTTGTAACAAATGACCCGTAACTGACATAAAAATTCACCTGCTATATGCCATGCCCTCAAGCATTTAGCGTGATCCCTCCTCGTGTCTTTCGTGTAACTATTTCTTTTTA
>NW_025833216.1:0-1006 GCF_002878395.1 Capsicum annuum | reverse complement strand
GAATTTGATAATTGGGAACTGGACTGGTGGCGCGACGCGGTGGAATCATGGTGTCCCTTTGATTTTGAATTGTGGACTTATCGCAACATGGTGGGATTGTATTGGAACACTACAATTGGACAATTATCAACTAAAACTATGGTACGATACACCAATATCACGAAGCAACACTAAAAAGTGACCATTGCCATTTTGCTGGCCTCTGTGACGCGTTGATGGCCAAATTGGGACACTGTCATACTAAATTGGCTATAATTTTTTGCCCGGGTATCGGATTTGGGTGAATTTTATATCGTTAGAAAGCTGACTGAATTTTCTATGCCATAGAAGACTCGAAACTAAAAAAATACTTGGTATTTTAAATTTTTTATTTAAGATGACACATGTAGTTAGAGCTAAGTTAAGCTTGAGAAATATAGGGTATTACATTCATGTTTATGGGTTCTATTAGTGTTATGCTATTTTGGTTGGAATTTGATGGGTGAAAGCTCCAAATACCCACATGGATTTGATAAGTGAAAGCTCTAAGATCTAGAAAGTTCAATGCTATCTTTGAAAGAAGCATTTTGGGTGAACTTTTAAAATCCATGTCATCCTCGAAAGTGGGATGTGGGGACCAAAGCAATGATAGATAATTATATGTGTATTTTTCAAAATTTTTACTATCTTAGACATAAGGGGTGAATATGATGTTAACTATGCTATGGGCATCGTCCTAGATATAGGGATGCCTTGATGAGGTTGTGGTCACAAATTGTTGAACACACCTATCAGGTATTCGAAAGAATCAACGGGTGAAAGTTTGGTATTTTGTTGAAAGGCTAACATCAAAACCTACAACCAATCCTACCCATATTTGAATTATTGAAGTGATGTTGATAATTAGCTCCCAGATATCACACTTTTAGTAATACATAATACAAGATTCGTACATAATTATTAAAACTATAATTATTCGTAGCCCCAAATTTATACTAGAAAATTTCAAAAAGAAATATTAGTGTAG
>NW_025833215.1:0-3150 GCF_002878395.1 Capsicum annuum | reverse complement strand
TGAATATTCTTTTATAAAATCTACTACTATATAAAAATCTTTTTTTTGTGTTTTTTTTTTCTAATTATGAATGCTTATTAAAAAACAAAATGAAAATCTTTTTGTGCTTCTTTTCTTTTGACAAATAAGTAGAAAAGGTAAACAAAATTCATTTTTTTTTGAATTTACGGTACTTTGAGAAATAAATGCAAAAGGCAAAAAAAAAAAAAAAAAAAAAATCTTTTTTGAGTTTTTGGATTGTGAAGAACAAAAGTCATAAAGAACTCTAAAATAAACTAAGACACTTTTTTTCTTTCTTTACGACTTACTTTTTTTTATTTTTTTGCAACATTTCTTGCTTACGCACCTTACTTCTAACACATGTTTTCCCCAAATCAGTCCGTCAAATGACCACGTTGCCCTCAAAGATGCAACATTTAGCACGTAGGGATGCTTTAGAGGTGAGTCTTTTACAAAGAGCCATGTGGGTCCCGCTAGGTCTCAATATGATGCACATAAGCATGACCTAAAGGCTGACCTACGTTGGGGTTCACTAACAAGACTGTTCAGGGGAGCGTATGGTCGATAGTGTCTGCTTTGCTTTCCAACTACTCCATAACACCGACGGCTCCCCTTAAAATAAGGGTGACTCAACTAGAGGTCGTGTACAACACGTATACTACGGACTTGTTGCAGAAAGAAGGCCTGGGGGTAGACACATGATGTCAGATATAAAAGCGGTAACACATAGGATAAATACTGTACACAAAGAGTACGAAAATATTCCACAATGATAAAACAATAACACAAAACAACACAACAAAATGTTTATACACCTATAGTGCCAAACAAAATTGATACGACTCCAAAATAAGCTCGAATTCTGAACAGGTCCCCAGCAGAGTCGCCAGAGCTGTCACACCCTTTTTTTTTAACCAGAAAAGATTATATTTTAAAGTTCGAAAGGGTTTTTATTGTTAAGTGACAAAAGAAAATGATTTGTTTCGAAAAAAGATTATTTACATTTTTTGTTCAGAGTCGCCACTTTACATAATCCGGTGTGCCAAGTCACCTTGGAAAAATCCTTTTCAAAACGGTTTGACTCTTTTCTAAAACTAGTTTGCGAATAGAGATTCTGGCTAAGGAATTCTATTGACCGAGGGAAAGGTGTTAGGTACCCCTCGGTCCCGTGGTTCGACCACGGTCGCTTGATGAAGCGTATCGGCTAATTTTGACACTACGAATGTACAAACCACACAAAAAAATACGTAAAACAGTCAAACAAACAAACAAAACAAAAAAGAATCAAAAGTATAGTGTCCAGTCCAATTTATACAGTCCAAAATAGAATAATGCAAAAATAAATCCTATCTAACCTACAGTAATACTAACTAGGCTCCCGTGCTTTACCCGACGTCTAGAGCCTTCCTCACAATTCGTCTTCGCCAACATGATACGTCGGGGCATTCCCCGGTGAATAAATACATCAATCTTTGGGGCATTCCCCAGCCAAATGAATACATTTCAATCCGAAAACATAGATCAACACATTTTAACAAAAAAACACTTTCATCATTCAATGATTGCAAGTCCTACTTTTGCCTACCCGAACCTACTCTTTACCTATCTAATTCGACCTGTCATGATACTATTATATCAACGATATTCAATGAATCACAATAAATTAACACTTACTTTTATCAATTTCGATTCCACCTCCTACTAATTTTATTTTTTTTAATCAATCAAACCTTCAACATTACTTCGATTCATCCCACATATCAACAAAATCAAATCGTCAAACACATAATTATAACATCATAACACCAACAAAATTCAAAACTATCAACACACGTAATCACAACCAATCCAAATAATTGAAATAAAGAACAGGGAGACGGGTTAAAGAAATAGACCTTTCAATAACCGACTTTTGTTGATAATAAAGAAATTCGAGACCGAAATCCTCGAACAAGGAACCCAACTCGAACCTCAATCTCGAATACCAGCTAACTCGACCATGAAAATCCGGAAATTTGAGTTGAATAAAATCGAAACAATACCCACGTACACCTGGAACACCCGAAATAGAAATTGCGACAAAAGCCCCGAACCCTTTTGCAAAACTTTATGGAAATCGAATCAAATAGGGAAAATTCGGCAAAGAATTAACTGCTGGTTCTGGTTTCTCGGAGCGGTGCCGGAGTTTGAAGAAAACTGACTGATTCCGGCAGAGAGTTTCGCCAGAAAAACTCGGTGACACTGCCGTGAAGCCTTGAAAACCCACTTATGGACTGATCTCACGCCTCTTCTCTATCTCTCTCAACCTTTTCCTCTATATCTTGCCTTCGTGAGCTGTGTATATATGTTTGTTGTGTGCGTATATGGTGAGGTTAGTGGACGATTGTGTGTGGAAGAGAAGATGATGAAAAGAAAAAATAGTTTTCACTCCTCCCTGAATATGGAGATTGTCTATTATATATATTTATAAAAGAGTGTGTGGGAATGGAATTCAATTCCATCTAGGTGAGTCATGATATGGGGCCCCTATCAATTTGGAAGGATAAAGAGGAAAAGGAATATAACCTGGGCTCCACTCTCTTTGGAATGTAGTATAATTGTGAAAGGAAAAATGGGGAATCATGTGAAAGGGGAGTAGGTGGGGGTAGGGGTGAGGGTATGGGGTGGTGAGGTAGGTTGTTAGGATAGGTGATCAGGATAAAGTTTGTTAGGATAATTTAAAAAATAAGATAAAAATTGTTAGGGGTTGTTATTTTTTTCATTTTATGGATGGATAATTATATGGTTGAGGGTACGCGATAGGATAAGCTAAAATGAGTAAAAGTGATATCTGGGAGGGACAAAATTAGGTGTCTACAACAAATTTTCAGTGATTCGAGATGTTGTTTCGGAAAACGAATCAACACTTTTGTAGTAAAATGTTTCCAGTCAACCAATTGCTTGTTCCGAAAAAGCCATTGGTACCACGACAAGGCAGCCCCATCGAGATAGCACGAAGCCAGAGATAACTTATTTTCTTCTGTAATTTCATAAAAATCAAAGTAGCATTCAGCCCGAGAGATCCATAACTTGGGATTCTCGCCACAGAACCGTGGAAACTCCGCCGGAGTAGGTTTACTCCTTGCAGGGTTTCCAATCAACTCCTGTAAT
>NW_025833214.1:0-1337 GCF_002878395.1 Capsicum annuum | reverse complement strand
CCCTAACCCTTAGTTCAGTTTTTCTTTGATTTTAATTTAAGGGTGTATGGTGAGTTGTTGTTGTAAAATTTTATAGTTGACTAGGAGATTTACAAGTACCTGAGGTAGTGAGAATGGTTTTGTTATTTTGTGAACACCTCTCAAGTGGTCTAATTCTTTAACTGCGTGATTTGCATCTAACTGTGGCCACTGTGCATCTTTGTATGGTTTTAGTTTTAGTGACTTGATAACCATTGCAAATAATTGCATGAACCGGATAAGTAGTAACTTGTAATATACTTGTGTGCCATGTGCATGTGAGATGCTACTTAGTTCCCTTTGTATGTTGGATTCAGAACTTGGCCGGTTAGTCTTGGCTAAGGTTGAAGGATAGGGGTTAGGAAAGGATCATAGGCCATTTTGATATTAGCTAACTTTATCCTAAATGACCTTCCCTATGTGCATAGTATCCCTTGATCCCTGTTTTGAGCCTGAGTAGCCTATTTTTTTTTATGATATCTATCACCAACCCATTTATATCATAATGAGCCTGTTTTTGCCCTGGTCCTTCTTGGACACTGTACATCTTGACTTAGGCAAATAGCCTAAGCTGAGGGTGGATTTCATAAAGGTTCGTGATGTAAAGTGAGTAGGAATAAAGGTTGAGTAAAAGAAAATAGCAAAAAGTTAGGTGCGGTGGAAAAGATAAATAAAATGAAAAGTTGTGAAATAGAATAAGTAATTATGAAAAAGACCGCACCCATCCTGAATAAGTGTGATCAAGAAAAGAGAAGAGTAGAAAAGGCTAATGAGTGAAACCCTAAAATCTAGTGTAGATAAAAGGCTAATGAGTGAAACCCTAAAAGCTAGTATAGTGCCAAGGAGGCTTAGTCACTTTAAATATCATCAAGTATCATACCATCCCCTAGCCTACATTGCAAGCCAAAAAGAAGACCTATAGTGATCCTAGCTGACCTGTCTGAATATCTTGGTAATGAAAATAAGTGCAAACCTATGGTATCCAGCATACATTGATTGGAACTTCATTCTGAGAGTGAGTGTCTTATGATTGTCCCCATGGTTACATATGTGATGTCTGATATCAGTGAAATAGGACTTCTTTATAGCCAGGGCTCACTGGTTACGTTGCTAGTTGCTAACTTTTTAGGATAGTGTGATCTTGATACATTCATGGTCGTTGTTTCTGAATTGATGCCATATCTTGATTCCTATGTGTTACATTGGTTTTCCTCGATAATATACACAGTCGTTTGTAAATTGATTGACCTTGGAGATGGTGAAGATGTTTTGAGATAATATAGATGGTTGACTGCTGAATGTACTTTGTATTCTCTTAG
>NW_025833213.1:0-1429 GCF_002878395.1 Capsicum annuum | reverse complement strand
TTGGCCATCCAGGTCCCTGGCTAACATGCTCTTTCCTGGAACTACCCCATGTCAGCATCTAGGATCCCATACATTGCATTAAAATGCTCCCCTCTGAAGTTCACCTGCTTACCCCAAATTATCTTTACTGGGTTTGTGAGAGAAACTACTCTGAGGTTTGCGTAGAACTCATACACCCACTACTTATTAGCATAGCAGGGTTCTAGGGAAAAACACATCCACCAGGTCGCAGTGAGTCTGACATGGAATTCTAGGAGCTTCTTCTCCACCTTGTCTAAGCTAATACCCCTTTCAGGGAGCAGGTTAGTCCTATGATAATCTTTGTAGTAGGTGTGTTGGCATTGTGCAACAATTAATCAGGTATAATTAAAATCTCCTATCTTTGTGACTGAGAACCTGTAAATAATGCAGCTTAGGCCAAAATTATTATTATCATATCGAAAACATGCTAAATTAAACATGGAAACTCATATGGTAGTGTTATGAAGGTTTCAGGGCCAGCAAGGGATGTGCAGAAGTTTTGAAATCTGCCTAAAACTGGCCTCAGATATGGAGATTGCGGAGCATTAGCCGCGACCGCGGTGCCTTTGTCACAGTACCTGAGATCAGGTTTGACAGTTTCTACACAATGGCTGAAACATATTTCTACCCTAAAATTTTTGTTTAAACAAGGCATGATAACATTATAAACAGAGAATTTCAAGTCTAGAGTGTGTGATCATAGCCCCGAACTTAAAGAAATTAAACATTGGATTTGTAAGGGCATTCTAATCGCACTCGTGGTGTACACTTTAATTTAAAAGGTTTACGGCTTACTTTTGGGTACTCAAGACTTCCCCAAATAGTGAGTACACTAACTACAACAGCTAACCATAAAACAATAATAATTAAGCATGGGTTTGGTTACGAAAGCATTATTTCAAACTCTTTTTATACATTACGAGTTCAAAGAATGCAATTATATCAAAATCAAGGGAATTGAGACAACTTGCCAATGAAGATGATGCTATTGGAATGAGATGACCCTTGTTTATGCAATACAATGCTAAAATTTAAAGAGAATTTTAAGAGAAAGTGAGAGAGGGCCATAGGAAAAAATAGGCAGTTGGATGGTCATTCAAACTAATTTGACCACGATTGCGGTCTTAGTCATATGGTCGCGGTCAGACGGCCTCTACGATTGAGGTGGTACAGACTGCGGTCTTGGTAACTGAGACCAAACAATCAAGTTTTCTGCACTTCTTGTTCAATCCAACTTGACAATTTGACACATCCCCTTCTCAAATTTAATAAAAATTCTCGTTAGCACCAATATTTCATGGATTGAGCATGCTTAAACAAAAATAAAATCTGCTCTATCATGGTAAATAAAAAGGATACGAGCCACTTTTTGTGGCGTGATGGGCTGCCTCCCATCTAGAGCTTAGTT
>NW_025833212.1:0-1310 GCF_002878395.1 Capsicum annuum | reverse complement strand
AAGACAATGATGAACATGTCCAAGTACTTCTTGAACACACGGCTTATCAAGTCCATGAAGGCTGGTGGGGCATTGGTAAGACTAAAGGACATGACTAAAAATTTGAAGTGACCGTACTGAGTTCAGAAAACTATTTTTGGGATGTCACTTTCCCTGACTCTGAGCTGATGATAGCCTGATCTAAGGTATATCTTAGAGAAATAACTGGCACCCTAACATTGGTGAAATAAGTCATCGATTCTGTGAAGTTGATATTTGTTCTTGATCGTAACTTTGTTTAACTGATGGTAATCTATGCACATTCTGAGAGAATCATCTTTCTTGTGCATGAATAAAACTGGTGAACCCCATGGTGACACACTAGGTCTAATGAATCCCTTATCTAAGAGATCCTTTAACTGTTTCTTTAATTATCTGAGTTCTGATGGAGCTATTTTGTATGGCAGAAAAGAAATAGGCTGAGTATTTGGGAGAAGATCAATTCCGAAATCAATTTCCCTTTTGGGAGTAACTCCGAGAAGATCTTTCAAAAACACATCTGGGAATTCACATACTACTGATACTGCTTCAAGCGTAGGGGTTTCTAAACTAGAGTCCTAGACTTAAATGAGATGGTAGACACATCCCTTAGATATGATCTTTCTAGCCCGAAGGTAAGAAATAAGTTGACCCTTAAGTACTGAAGTACTACCCTTCCACTCTAGGACAGGTTCATTCAGAAACAAAAATTAGAAAATTCTATTTCTGCAGTCGACAGAGGCATAGTAGGAATAAATCCAATCTATGCTGAGAATGACATTGAAATCTGTTATCTCTAATTTAACTAAATATACTGAAATGACTTTCATAGATATCATAATCAAAAATTTCATGTATACCCATCGGGCCATGATAGATTTACCCACTGGGGTAGAAACTGAGAAAGGTTCTGCTAGAATTTTAGGACTGACTCCGAAATCAACTTCTATATAAAGAGTAACAAAACACGAAGAAACTCCTGGATTTAGCAAAATCACAAACATGTAAATAGAAAACTTGTAATGAACCAGTGACCACATTAGGAGAACTTTCCTAATCCTGTCAGGAATGAAGAGTATAGATTTTGTTTGGGCGCTGCCTACTAGTGGCACTGGAAGAGGCACCCTACTGATTCAGGCGACCGGACTGAGCTAGGGGATGGTTATGTTGACTTTGTTAACCAACCTAAGGAAATTGTCTAACTCTGTAGCCTGGCTTGACACATCTAAAACACATATCGCTTCTAGCTCTGCAGATACCCTGGTGGTTTTTGTCGCACTTCTGGCAAAGAT
>NW_025833211.1:0-2418 GCF_002878395.1 Capsicum annuum | reverse complement strand
TTTTAGTTCAAAACACATTAATCTCTCTATTTTCAATCTCTTTAAACTTAGCTGTGTGTATCCATGAAGATCAATAATGTGACAGAAAGGAATCAAGATATAGCATCAACTTAGCAACAATAACTATGCATATGTACAAATTACACTACCCAAACAAGTTAGCAACTAGCAACGTAACCAGTTTGCCCTCACTACAAAGAAGTCCCACATCACTTATATCAGATATTACATATGTAACCATGAGGACAATCAGTAGACACTCGCTCTTAGAATGAAGTTCCAATAAATGTATGCCGAATACCATAGGCTTGCCCTTATTTTCATTACCAAGACTTTCAGATAGTTTAGCTAGGATCACTATAGGTCTTCTCTTAGGATTGTAATGTAGGATAGGGGATGGTATGATACTCAATGATATTTAAAGTGACTAAGCCTCCTTGACACTACACTAGCTTTTGGGGTTTCACGCATTAGCCTTTTTGTATTCTTCTGTTTTCTTGATCACACTTATTCAGGATGGGTGAGATAGTTTTCTACAATTATTTTTTTTTACAACTTTTCTTTTCTTGCTCTTTTCCACCGCACCCAACTTTTTGTTCTTTTGTTTTACTTTACCTTTCTTCATAGTCAGTTTACATCACGCATCCCTATGATAGCCACCCTCAAATTAGGCCATTTACCTAAGTTAAGGTGCACAGTGTCCAAGGAGGACTAGGGCCAAAACAGGTTCATTATGATATAAACTGGAAAAGTGATAGGTATCATAAAAATAAATAGGTTAATTAGGCTCAAAGCAGGGATTAAGGGATAGAAGGTTATTTAGGCTAAAAGTAAGCTAATATCAAAGCGGCTGATGATCCTTTCCTAACCCCTATCCTTCAACCAAGGTAAGACTAACCAAACAAGTTCTAGATTTCAACATACAATGGGAACTAGGTAGTATCTCACACACACATGGCACAAAGGTACATCACAAGCTACTACCCATTCGGTTCATGAAATTTTTTAGCAATGGTTATCATGTTACTAAAACTAATGCCATAACAAGATGCACAGTGGTCACACATAAATACATATCACACCATTATAAAATAAACCTTTGGAAAGGTGTTCAAAAATTAACAAAAATATGTCAATTGTCGTAGATACTTGTTTTTCTCCCAGTTAACCACAACACATCGCAAAATAAAACACAATATGCCAAAATATGCCGACTCTACTAGGAACAAGAATCCAGGGAAAAGAGGAATGACAACAAAAACCCATGGAGGACATCAACATCCACAAGTAGCCCACCCTCAACTTAAAATCATGCAATGTCCCCAATGCATCAAACCAAAACAAGAGAGTTAGAAGCATACGTATTGCACCTCGAGTGCGAAGATCTAATGTTAATCATATAATATGAATACAAAAAACAAAATACCTTGGGTTGCCTCCCAACCAGCAACAGATTTAATATCGTGGCACTACTCAGTTATCTTGACTACTCAAACTTCGTCAAGATACCTTGTTGCTAATTATTTATGTCTCCACTTGGAGGATTTGAAATGTTGACCCAAATTTTAATCAATACATCTTCAGGGTGTGTTGGGCAAATGTGAGGGCATGATGAGGAATGTTCTATCACTCCACTTCGAAGACTTGAACTGTTTACCCACTTTTGCATCGAACTTTCGTGTGGGCTTATTCAGAAATGGTGAGAATCTTAAATAGCCACTAAATTGACATCAATCTTTAAGGTTCTTAGCCTTCAAGATTGGGTTTGTATTATACCCTTTTGGAAGGACAAACTCCAAAACATAAGAATCTTCCTCCTTATTTTAAAAATTCATCATTTGCTTGGGTGATTCGATTTCCATCACATCCACCAAGCATAATGTTGAAAAGTGGTTTGGATGAGGACTAACTCTCAATTTTGGAGTAGCATCCCTATTAGTATTTTTACCCCAAAATGGACTATAGTCTTCACAAGGATTGTGCTTGATTTCTTCTTTTGACTCTAGTACCATTTCCTCGTCTTTGGCATCTTCATTCATAAATAGTTTGGTTAGTTGGAAAATAACCGAGGGTTGCTCAACATCAATCTCATCATCAACATTAGATTCTGGCTTCTCATCTTCACACTCATCCATTATGTTAAATGATTCCACAGAAAAGATATCATCTAAACTTAATGTGGAAAAGTTTTTTGAATGCTTGACCTCTATATCTATATCCTCTATTATTCTTCTTTCCTAGTTATTTTCCCTTATGTATTAATGTATATCATGTATGATATCATTCATTGTGTCCACACAATCCAACATTCGTTGAAGCATAGCTTCAATGCCACTCTTTTCGGTGCTTTATTTTTCCTGTTCTTGACCATAAGACCTATCAAAATCATAAAAAGAACTAGAATTTGGGTTAGCATAC
>NW_025833210.1:0-2524 GCF_002878395.1 Capsicum annuum | reverse complement strand
GATTTTTAAGGTTACCTTGAATCCTATAAATGCCCTTTTGACATTTTGTAGTTAGGTTAGGCATTATTAATACTTACAAACTTAAATTTGATTCTAAGATTCAAATTTAATCTTGGAATTACTTTGTTCTTGATTTTGATTGATAATTCAATTATTGGCTTTAAGTTTTACTTGTTGATCATGATGATTTTGTTTAATGCTTTTCATTTTGAATTCCACTAATCCTTTCACAAGCATGAGCGGCTAAAGCCCTTAGCTAGGGTTGTGGGAGCCCTAGTGTACTGATGAAGTAGGGGAAGTGCTAAGGTGTTCTCAACCAGTATCGTTGCATGTCTTGTATTATGTTCGGTTTAATAGATGTCTTAGCGGTTGCAAATAGTAAGATCCCGCCTATAATATCACTACTTTCTCCACAAGAGGAGTAGTGACTAGGAAAAGATAATTACAACAATAATTTAAAGATTAATTGTCGATATAGGTTAATCAGTATCATCAATGTAAGATGATTATCTATCATCTAATAACTTGAGACTCAAAAGGTAATATTTAACTAGGATCTAAGATAAGGGTTGGTAATGCGACATTCTTAGAATCAAAAGGTAAAGAGTTAAATCCGTCAATTAGTTCGCAAGACATTTGATGGTACATAACTTATAAGATTCTGCATGTAAGATACTAGGTTAGTTCTATAAAACACGATAAGCCGACTGAGTTGGGAAGCCAAGTGGAACACAATTCTAGTGTTCGTTAACGACTGATTAAAATCAAAGTTGAGATTTTCTACTTGTTGGAGATTACAAAAACAAACCCCCCATTCACTTTCTGTTCAACTCATTCAGTTCAGCAAAATAGAGATATAAATTTGCGTCCTGTGGGTTCGACCCCAACGTAGTTGGGTTACTTTACTTAACAACAATTGTTTTATCCTTCAGTTGGAGGTTTATTTTAGGCGTTGATTAATCTCCATAAAATAATATTCATACTCTTCATCCCTATTACTTCTTATCATTTTGATATTTTTATCTAATCGATTTTCAACTTTAATTTTATATTGCCTAAATGCATCTAATGCTTCATCTTTACTATTTTGCAAATAAAAGTAATATTATCTAGTGCAATCTTCAATAAAAGTTATCAAATACTTTTTTTCACCACGAGATGGTGTTTACTTCATATCACAAATATTGGTGTGGATTAAGTCAAGGGATTGGAATTCCTTTCAACAAACTTATCCGAATGCTTAACATACTTAGATTCCACACATATTGACACTTTGATTTATTACACTCAAAGTTAGGCAACACTGTCAAACTAATTAGTTTACGCAAGGTTTTGTAATTGAAATATCCTAAACGATTATGGCATAAATCATTTGACTCTAACAAGTAAGTAGAAACCTCAACTTTCTTCATTCCAACAACCATTGCATCAAGTTTGAAAAGATCCTCATTAAAGACATTCTTTCCTACATACATTTCATTCTTTCTTATTACAACTTTCTCCGAAACAAACACAAACTTAAATCCATTTTTAATGAAAAGTGTTGTCCATAGTAAGTTCTTCCTAATAGTAGAAACATAAAGAATATTGTTGATAGTCAACACCTTATTGTAAGTCATTTTTAGAAATATTTTCTCACTTCCTTCAACCTTAGTTATTACATCATTTCCCATGAAGATCACTTCTTTGGGATAAATGGTATCATAAGTAGCTAAAGCTTCTTTGTCTGTGCAAACATGTCTAGTGGCTAGTGCCGGCTTTAGTGGAAAGCAACTAAAGCAGGTGCTTTAGGCCCCCCCAAATCAAAGGCCCCCATTTCATTTCATTAGTGCACAAAATATATAACTAGCATCATTATTATTTTAAGAAAATAGATTTCTTGTCTCTTGAGAGTTTCATAGAGTTATTTAGAAACAAATAGATGCTACTTAGATAAATATTATCTATCTCAATTTATGTGTCACTTTTTACTTTATGATGATTAATCTGATTAATTTTAAAGTTAAATAGGATTGAATTAATTCAATATTTTAAAACTTAGGTATTCAAAAACTATACAATAAGTCTTATACACTATATTTTTCTCATGTCACGAGTATGAAGAAAGAATAGATTTAAAATATTGATCAAAATTTATATAATTTGACTCTCAATAAGTAAAAAGTATCGCATGAATTACAATAACCTGATTATCACTTAATTTTTATAATAAATACGCATACAAAATAATTAATTGCAATATCTATAGTAGAAAGACAAACAAAGTCTCTTCTAATATTCTTAGAGTTAAATTATTTCGGATAAATAGTGGATCAAGCCATTAATTCAATTCAAAATAGACTTAAAAACTAATCCATATGTATATAATTATTTTATCATCTAGTTAGTAGTACAAATTGAGATCATTAAATATAGAGAAAACAATTAATTGATAAAAAGGTATCTTAACCATAGTTTTTTTTATAAAAATATTGTTGAAACTTTGACGAATAATTCAGTTATTAGATATCTTTGATGGTGGAAA
>NW_025833209.1:0-2756 GCF_002878395.1 Capsicum annuum | reverse complement strand
CAAAATATATTGATATAGGCGCGTAATTTCGCCTATCATCAGTGAGTAAGACCAAAATGCCCCTCACCCTTTTCATGAAACCTGCAGAGTTTACACTGCAATTTGGCACATAGGTTATCATGGGGGCTAGCCTCCGTGACAGGCTGTGTATCGTGAAGACTAAGCATTGTGACACACAACATTTAGCAGAGGGCCTATTCCATGGCACATCAAAATTTAAATGGCATACTGCCTCCGTGGTAAAAAAACACCACGAACATCTTTCAAAAATTCCAAAACTCTCATGCATGACCATTTTAGCATTCCTATGCACATTTCAACTGATAAACAACGTTTGGAAATTGGGAATGCCAAAAATAAAATGTTTGATATTTTGGGGTGTTAAAATGGTCATGTCACTTGTACTTAGAGTGAAATAGTGACATTGGCACTTCTACGTATGTGATGAATTGCTGAAAATTAGTCTAGGATCTTGTAGGGTATTACAATATCTCCCCCTTGGGATCATTCATCCCCTAATGATGCTGTTTGAGCAAAGATTCTAAGAAGATTGAGATCATAAACTGAATACCTATGAGCTGAATCTTGATTAAGCTCCTTAATCTGCAAATGACGCATAGACTAAACTAAATTCATAAATGCATGCCATGACATGAGGATGGTTTTATAGATGAGATTTAAAATGATAAAATCACTTGACAGAATCCATTACCTCAAGCTGAATATGAATTTGTAGAGAAAAGATGAGGACACTTGGCTCATATACCGACTTCTGCTTCCCAAGTATCTCCTTCAACGGATTGACTTCTCCATAGTACTTTAACCAAGGAGACTTCTTTATTCCTTAACCTATAGACCAATCAGTCAAGGATCTGAACTAGGACTTCTTTATAGAAGAGGCTACCTTTCACGTCCACACTATCTAAATAATGATAAAAGGTGGGTCAATAATGCATTTCTTTAGCAATGAGACACGAAGCACCATATGTACTGATGCCAATTTTGCAGGCAATTCCAACTAATAAGATACCTTCAAAGAAAGGCCCAATCTCCTGTATGGGCCAACTTAGCGGGGACTAAGCTTCCCCTTTTTACCAAATATCTTTACCCCTTTCACGGGTGAAATTTTTGAATAAACCAAGTCACCAACATCAAACTCAAGATCACTTCTTCTCAAGAATGTATAGGATTTCTTTCGACTCTAGGCTATCTTCAACCTTACTCAAATTAACAGAACTTTTTCCATCACCTCATACACTGAATTTGTCCTTATCAAAGTAGCCTCACCTACTTCAAACCAACCAATAAGAGATCTACACCTCCTTCTATAGAAATCCTAAAACGGAGCCATCTAAGTACCGAAGAGATATTGTTTTAGGCAAACTCGAACAAAGGTAAGTGCTCATCCCAAATACCCTTAAAGTCGATAAAACTGGCTCTCAACAAATCCTAAAAAGTCTAAATAGTCCTCTTTACCTAAACTTCTATCTGAGGATGAAAAGTTGTTCTGAGATGGACTTGGGTACCAAGACCCTTTCGAAAAGGCCTAAAAAAATAGTAGGTTAATTGGGTACCTCTATCTGAAATTATGGTCAACGAAACCCCATACAAATTTACCAACTCCCTGAGATAGAGTCTATCATAATCCTATACTGAATATGAAGAATGAAATAGTTAGAAATATGCTGACTTGGCCATTCTATCTACAAAGACCCAAATAGAGTCATGCTGACAACATGTATGGTAAAATCCATGTTCACCACTTCTCACTTCTAAGTGGGCATGCTGAACTCCTAGAGAATACCACTAGGCTTTGTGTGTTCAACCTTAACCAGCTAACAATTTGAACACTTAGCCACGAATTCTATAGTATCTTGGTACATACCATTCCCCCATTTGATTTACAAAAAATTACAGTATATCTCAGTGGCTTCTGGGTGAATAGAATATTGTGCGTTATGCACCTCTTCTAATATTTATTGTCTCATACCATCAATACTAAAAACAAATAACCTAACTTAACAACGAAACACACCATATCCCCCTTAGGAGAAAACCTCAAATGTTCTGATCCTGAACTGCAACCTTCAATATAACTAAAATAGGATACCTTTCTTGCTTTTATTTCACTCTTTTACCAATGAAAATTCTAAACCATTTTGGACCCATATACTACCTTCAATTGAATCAACCAACTGAACACCTAATCTAGAAAGATGATGAATTTCATTGAGTAAATCCTTCTTATCCTCCTCATCATACATAAAACTTCCCATAGACAATCTACTAAGGGCGTTGGCTGCTAAATTAGCCTTACCCCGGTGATACAACACACTTATATCATAGACTTTCAATAATTCAAGCCACTTTTTCTGATAAAGATTTACATCTATTTTAGTGAACACTTACTGTAAACTCTTACGATTCATCAACACGCCATTTGTACCCCATAAAGGTAATGCCTCCAAATCTATAAGGCAAAGATAACTACTGCCTACTCAAGGTAATGGGTTGAGCAATTCTTCCTATGAAATTTAAGTTAACTAGAGGCATAGGCTATGACCATACCTCACTGCATTTATAGACAACCATGACAAAAAAACTTGATACATCACATTAAACAACCAAACCCTCTAAACCCTCTGGTAGAGTCAATACTGGGTGGAAATTAGTTGACTCTTCAACTCCTGAAAACTCTTCTCAAAAGGACCTAACTACTGTAATTTAACTTTCTTTTTTGTTATTCGAGACATGGG
>NW_025833208.1:0-2355 GCF_002878395.1 Capsicum annuum | reverse complement strand
TGACCCACCAACATCCCCACCACCTTTTGCAATATTTAACTCTCTTTTGTGATCTTCAGCTATATGTCTCATTAACGTACCCGTACCCCCTTGCTTGCCTCCACTTCTATGCTTATATATTTGTTGACAAATATTGCATTACACTTCAATATCTGATATACGTTCAAAAAATTGTCATGCAATACTAGTTCTTTTACGAGGTTTTGGGGCATTAGGAGGATGGGAAGGGAGATTAACTAATTCAGATCTAACGTTAGCATCTCCTACTGCGGGTGTCTCAGCAATATTTTCACTATCTTCGTCTAAATTAACCGCATCTACTTCATTTTCTTCTTCTATACCGTAATTTTCCTGAGCTTCTACATAATCCATATCGTGAGCACCTACACCTATTTCTTCCTCAAAAGGTGTACCGAGCGGTACCAGAGGCGAAAGCACACGGGTATATCTACTACTTGAACTACCTCTACCGCTATTAATTCGCTTTTTAATACCACTATCGCTTCCGGGACAAAAAATTTTAACACCTTTAGTAGCGAGGTTTCTTAATTTATCCATAATATAAATTAAATTAAACTAAAAATATTCAAAATACACAAATATAATAAAATTAAATATTAAACAATTAGTACAATAAATAAAAATTAAACGTAAGAGATGGAACGACAATACCAAGTTTTGGAAGTATCCGAAGATTGCGTCTTTAGAAACTTCCGCTCGTACTTTGTAAACGAAAAATTAAAATATTAAAGTGAACACTTTAAGAAATTAAATATATTGAATATTTGAGAATTGAGAATTGAGAATTGAGATTTGAGAGAGTGAAAAATTGTGTGAAAAATGATTTGAAGTTGTAGGGTATTTATAGATTTTTTTTAGGGATTAAAAAATATTTTTAATTTTTTTTTTTTAATAAATGGGCCCAAACTAGCCGTTTGGACCCAGAAACGGCTATATAGCCGTTGGGCCAACAACTAGTTTGGCCCAAAATCCAAAAAATATTTTTTTTTGTAATTTTTTCGGGCCGGGCCGGGCTGGTTAACCGGCGGGCCTGGACCGGGCTTGGTCCGGACTGGGTTAACCGAACCCATTTTAACAAAATAACCGGCCCGGGACCTGGAACCCTAAAGCCCTAGGGCTTACTGGGCCGGGTTACGTAGTCGGGCCGAGTCGGCCCCGATCCACTTAACACCCCTAATTACCACACAGATCGAATTTCGTACAACACAAACCACAATTTCACTAATGCAGGGGAAATTCAATTCCTTATCCCTAAAATAAGCTCGAAAAAACTCCAGAAAGCAGCAAAGAAGGGTCGAACACTAACCCTAATTTCATTGACCCAGTACGCAAACCGGTAAGAACAACTTCAAATTTTGCGACAAAGAATTCAAAATTTTCAAACCAATGAAATTTGTCGCAACAAAAACAGTAATTTCACTGACACTGGAAAACCCCAATTTGACAAATCCTTAAGACAAACAAGCTTGGTCACAACAGACAAAATCTGGATAATCGAAAGGTCAAAAAGCCAAACAAAACTTGTGCAATCAAAAACTGAAGCAGGAAGATATACCCGGCAGAAAAGAAGCAAAGCAACGCTAATTTCGGTTCTCCTTTGTTGGTCGTTGCCTATTTAATAATGGTAATAAAGAAGGCGGCAGAAATGGGAGAGGGTCGGAGAGAACAACACGTACCCAATATCACACGCGTAATATAAAGGCAGCAGCTCATCAGCACAACACTGAAAATGACCAAATTATCCTCAGACAAATTTAATTTGACTGGTCAAAACCCTCAAATATATAATGTAGTACGAGTTAAAAAAACATATAAATATCATAAATACCAACCCTTTGAAAGTAATTACACTCTCTTTCACTTTTTTAATTATTTTATTTTTTTTCCCTATTAATATATATATTATAGCCGATATATACATAATATTCTATATGTATATTGAGATTTTTGTAATATGTTTAGAGAGTTGAGATTTTTTGTAATATTGAAAACATAAATTGTGTATTTATGTAATTTTTAGAAAAAATAATGAGGGATCCAATTTCTTTTGTTATTGTTTCTTAGCACAATATCTTTTGCAAGAAAAGGGCCCAAAACTTTTGAGCTATTATCAGAGGAATTAAGGGTTCGTTTGGTGTGAGGTACTGCAATATATAATTATGAAATAAAATAATAATTTCAAGATAAATTTTTTGATGTATTATTTAATTATTAATATTTAGAATAACTTATTTTAAAATTAATAAATAATATCGGAATAAGTTATTCCACATATGTGGTGGGATAGTAATTTCAACATAATTTATCCTTGGGATAAATTATAAAATGAACAAA
>NW_025833207.1:0-1227 GCF_002878395.1 Capsicum annuum | reverse complement strand
ATCAATAAAAAAAAGAATAATATAATGCACAAAGCATTTCTTTAAACTGTGTAACCTCATGGATCAATCCGAAAAAACCAGTACAATGCACAAAGCACAAAGCATTCCGTGCTATCACAGTTCAAGAAAGGGTTGCACCCGATAGGTGTGATGTAAACAAATCTACTCTATGCAATCATAACTCAGACATACAAAATCAGATATTGAAATTGAAAATTATGTAAATTAGGAAGCTTAAGCAAATAATTCATAAATATACACTTAACTTTTTTCTTTGATAATAAAATCCATATGACATGTTTTGACCTATCAAAAGTTTTATCCAAATCTACCCATTTACCATCTCTATATTCTAGAATGTATATCTACTACTGGTGACAAAGGTCAATTTTTTATTTTCTTGATTCGATATGCTGATTGCTATTCGAACAAAATGTTTGACAAATGATCTAACTACTTGCAGATGCATAATAAACTTATTGATCAAAAGTTGGTGATTGGAAAGGAGAATTTGACGGTGACAATTTGTCCAAACATTGATTACGCCGCCATCGCAGCTCTAATGGTGATCTTTGGGGAAATCACCGCAACAAATGATGCTCTTCTTAATAGCGGCCGTTATTCGCACTGGTGCTGCAGTTGCTTCTTAGAGATACAATTTGTTATACTTCATTTATGATTTGATTTATAATATTAGCTGTGTTTATTAAAATATGTGAGGTTGTTTGCTAGACATAATAATAATAATAATAATAATAATAATAATATAATATTTGGCTACACATAAAATTTATATTTATATTTATACTTGGGTTATATTAGAAGTGTGAAGTGTCTCATAAATATTTGAATTTTTTACTTTTTGTTAAAAACTTTGAAATAGACAAATACCTTTTGCCTCAAATTATTATTTAATTATATTTTAATTAAAAAGTTCTAAAATATATGGTAAGAAAAATATATAGAGAACTAATATTGATAGATTTTTCTTTTCTTGTTTATGTAAAAAAGGAATTATAAAATATATAGTAAGTAAAGAAAGGAAAATGTGAAATACGTAAAAAAAAAAAAAAAAAAGAAAAGAAAAAACGAATATTGAGCTAGAAATTTGGAATAGCAACTATGATAAGGCAATACAAAAAACCTAAAAATCTGATAGGCGATAGCCATGAATAACCTCAAAAAAGTAAACATAAGGTTTGTCTGTGCATTTTCATTATTTCTTAC
>NW_025833206.1:0-4147 GCF_002878395.1 Capsicum annuum | reverse complement strand
TATTTATACAATATTGATACACATCTATGCACAATTTATGTAATATCTACTCAGGGTCAAAATCATTTTTCCTTTCCAACTTTGTTTTAAAAATTAAACTCCACTCAACTTTGAACAACAATCATACTCTCCTTTTATTCTAGTTGACTTTTTAAAAATCCTATTTTACCCTTTACCGTTAATTTTTTTTTTTTTTTAACTTCTTTAAAATCATCATATTTTTATTTTAAAAAAAAATTCTTATAACAAAATTTTCATAAAAATATAAACATTATTCATATAACAAAATTTTTATAAAAACATAAACATTATTCATATAACAAAATTTTTATTAAAACATAAACATTATTCATATAACAAAATTTTCATAAAAACATAAACATTATCTTATGAAAAAAAAAAGTAAAAAATAATAATTAAGTATATAAGCTAATGATGATCTACATGAAGTAAATTAGTATAATAAGAAAATTAGTTTTATTAATAAACTATAATATTTATTTTACAAGTGAAAATAATACTAAGTAATATTAATTTTATAAACATATTTCAATGCAGAAAATACAAACAATAAATGAAAGAGATAAGCCTCTAGTACCACCCCGAATAATGGTTAAAGTTGGTACGACATACTCCAACTTCACAGGGGTTCTATTATTTTCTGAGCTTAAATTTAGCATATTTTTGACATTTTTTGTGCTAATGTGGCACCTTTATTACATAAAATGGAGTCCATGTCAAAGGTGTCACGCTATCTAAAATGATTGACAACAGGTATCACGTTAGCTAAAAAGATTGACAAAAATACGTTAAAATTTAGTTTAAGGGGTAATAGGACCCCCGTGAAGTTGACGTATGTTGTAGCAAATTTGATCATAGTTTGGGGATACTAGATGTTTTTCTCGAATAAAAATAAGTTCAAATTATAAAGATTATATTTATTTATATAAATTATAAAATATGAAATACTCTATTAATGACAATCACAACTTATTTACTGATATAAACAATAGATAATATCGTTTCTTATCACTTGATTCTCATATTAAAAATAGTTGTTTTAATTTATCTGCTCTATTTGTGAAATCAAGAGAATTGTATTATGTTTTTTCTACCCTTTAGTGCTAAATAACTATATAAAGTAACAGTATAGACAAATTTAAAGTTTCAAATTATCATTCATAAGGTTAATTTAGCAAAATATACCTATAAGTAAAATTTTCTTAAGAATTGTGTTATATCAACAAAAAGTTAAATAATACGAAATGAATTTAGTAAGAGTGATAAAACACAAAAATATACACACATGCATGTACATACATATGTATATATACACACTTAGCGGTAGGTTGTTTGGAAACAAGTTATTCCGGGATTAGCTATTACAAAATAAGTTATACTAACATGTATGTGTGATAACTTATCTCATCACTGTGGTATAAATGGTGCGACAAATAATTTTGAGACTATCTAATACATCTAATTAAATGCAGGATTAATAATAATGAACTTTATCTCTGAATTATTATAATTATACCTCACACCAAACGACTCTTTAATACATATAATACTAAAATAACGATCTTAAAAAATTATATTAAATTTTGTGATAAATTTATAAAAAGTATTAATTTGTTTATAAAATTAATAAACTTAAACAAATATCCATGTTAAAAAAATATTCTTTACATATAATATAAAAAGATATTATATAAATATAGAATTAAAATTACAAGGACAAAATGGACATTGCATGTGATAAAGAGGGGAGTATGATTATTATTTAATGTTGAGGGAGTAGTTTGATTTTTTAATCAAAGTTGGGGGTGAAAATGATTTTCACCCTATCTACTGATGATTATACATCATTGATACAATAACTCTAGACGCTTATACACTAGTTTACATAACTCTATACAAAATCGATACATTGTATATACATTGTATATACATTCAGCCATTTTCTTTGTAATTCTATTTTGTACTAGTACATTTTTTTGCTATTTTTTTTTATTAAAAAAATATGGCTATATTTTTTATAAACTAACTACTTTATTGTATATTTGTCTCAAAGATAAATGTCCCATATTAATCGATCACTTATTAAATTAGGAGAGAATTAATTTATTTTTTTAATTTTGTCCCTACAATTAGTAGTATACATTAAATGAGAACAATCACAGTTTCAATACTCATCTCATGCCCAATGAATATTATTAATATGGATAAAGGGTAAAATAATTAAATTTATTATTCAATTTATGATTTCTTAATTAACGTGTTAAAAAAAAGTGTCCAACTAAAAAATAAGACAAAGAAAGTACTACACAAATAAGCCCTTTGATTTTCTATTAACAAGATTAAAATAAGCTTATTTCTTATAAAATTTAAAAACTATAATATCCTTAAACGAATAGATTATTAGTTCTTCATCAATAACTATATTTACTACATATACATATGTTAGATAATTAGTTCATCATCAATTACTATATTTACGACATATACATATGTTATCCAACTCTTCACAACTATAACATGAATGGAGAATTTGAAAAGTTGACAAGAATATTAATTAGTACATAAATCCAATTAATGAAAAGTTTAAAGATACCAATGAAAAACAACTAACAATATTAATGATCGATAAAAGAAAGATGAAGTAGAAGATGATGATAATAAAACATAAGATGATGAATAAAGCAGCAACAATAATGAACAATAATAATCGAGAAGAGAGAGAACAACAACGGATGAGAAGAGAGAAAAACAAGTCTTTTTTTCCTCCGTTTTCGGTTATATTAACTAACATTTGGATCAAAGTATAAATTAAAAAACTTGTGGGTTATTTTCAAATTTTTTCAACTTTTTAAATCCATAATAAAGTAATTGTCACCTCCACTCAATTATTAAGACTTGTGTCACCTACACCTCTTTTTAAAACTTATTGGTCATCTACAGCTCAAAAACCCTAGTCACCCAACTTTCACTTATATATAGTAGTAAAGTAAAGTAGTAGTAGTAATAACAATAATAATAATAATAATAATAATAATAATAATAATAATAATAATAATAATATAATAATAATAATAATAATAATAATAATATAATGATGATGATGATAATAATAATAATAATAATAATAATAATAATAATAATAATAATAATAATAATAATAAAGGGGAGCCTTGGAGTAACTGGTAAAGTTGCTGTCATGTGATCAGGTGGTCACAGGTTCAAGCCTTAGAAACAGCCTCTGGCAGAAATGTAAGGTAAGACTGCGTACGATGCACCCTTATGGTGGGGCCCTTCCCCAGACACCGCGCATAGTGATAATTTTAGTGCACCGAGTTGCCCTTTTTTTATAATAATAATATTATGGATCATTAAAATTATCGAGATACCCTTGACAGTCACCCCAATCTTCACTTATATATAGTAGTAAAGTAAAGTAATAATAGTAATAACAATAATAGTAGTAGTAATAGCAGTAGTAGTAGTAGTAATAGTATTACTACTATTATTATTATTAGTGGTAGTAATAGTAAAAAAAGTAATAATAATAATAATAATAATAATAATAATAATAATAATAATAATAATAATAATAATGACAATAATAGTAGTAGTAAAAAAAATTAATAATAGTAATAATAATAATAGTAGTAGTAATAGTAATAGCAAAAAAGGAATAATAATAATAATAATAATAATAATAATAATAATAATATAATAATAATAATAATAATAATTTCTCAAAAAAATAATAATAGTAATAATAATAATAATAATAATAATAATAATGTTATAAAACTACAAAGAATAAATAATAAAGAAGAAGAATAGAGAGAGAAGAGAGAGCAATTGTTATTTCTCTTGGGGGATGAGATCATAAAATTCTTGAGGATTACAATGAACAAAATCCTTTTATTTATAGGAGAAAATATTTCTAGTTTCTGATTAAAAGACAGATACTTCAAATCCCGATAGATATCAACTAGATCTTATTAGATCTTGATAAACATTCACTATAATGTAAATACATTTATAACACTTACCCTTGAATGTCTAGATATATAATATGCCTTGTTAAAACATTACTAGAAAAAATTCAGTGGAAAAAAAAATCTAGTGAAGGAAAAAG
>NW_025833205.1:0-2927 GCF_002878395.1 Capsicum annuum | reverse complement strand
TGATCTCTAGATCTTCTGATACTGATAAGGATAATAATAATAATAATTGACTGAGTTTGAGATTAAGCCTATCTAGTGGGTGATCTCTGAATCTGTAAAACTATCTAAGTTCTTTACTGAGTTGTGTGACCATATCTGACTATCCTAAATCTGAAGAACTATCTGAGATCTTAACTGAGACTGAATCTGAAGCTAAAACTATAACTGTAGGAGTTTTTACTTAACCGACATGCCCTGAATCTAATCTGGTAGGGTCCAACCTGTAACCCTAGCTGGAAGGGTGTCAATACCGTGCCACAGGTAAACACCTATTCTATGGTCAATCCTCTCTAACAGGTGACCCTGAACAGGAATTCAAGCCTAAAGCAGTATGATAGTCAAGCCTTAATCTAACGGGTGACTCCTAGTCCTGCGTTGGCTACAGAGTTTTGGAATTCAGGGATTGCTACTAACAACTCTACCTCTCTAACGGGAAGCCATCATCCCTGCACTCGCTTGGTGCTAATTACTACTCCCAACTGAAGGACTATGAATTGATTCTTAACTGAACTTAGACTAAGCTGAATCTGCTATTGATTATACTAAGTAACTGAGTTAAGCTGAGTTCACTTGATTTTGAAGACTGACGGAATACTACTAAATTCTACTTTCTGTTTGAATACCACTGAGTTTCGTAACTTAATGAGCTTTACTAAAATCTAGATTGATTACTGAATACTATTGAGGTCTAAACTAGATACTGAGCTTGATTAGATTGAATACTGAGATTATTGAGTTTTCTTAACTTTTGCCACTAACTGAGATATACTGATCATAGCACGACTGAGATTATCTTGAGACTGACTCAGTTCTAGACAAGCAGCTAAGTTTTCGGGTATAAATACCCCCAGGACTCGATAACATAAATAAATAAGACATGACAATTCTTGCATAATAATCATAACAATAGACTATCATTCGTAATATAACCAATGAAGCATCATTTCAAGCACTTGGAGAATCTTAAACATGTAATTGTATAGGGATGCATGTTGTTGTCTCATAACTCATTCAATAGGAATTAACATGAATAAGAATGCATGTGTCATATCATAATTCTCTCGTCTAGGCATTACAACAAACACTTGACATATATTGACTTACACAAAATTGGAGATTTCTTGTCTACATGCTATAATGACTCTATTTTCTTCACATAAGCAATTTATCAAACATGTGGAAGGCATATTTTGATCATACAACATTCAATACACATAATTACCATGATTACATAATTCAACATGCTTCTTGAAGGGACTTTATCATGAACATCACATAACCAACACTTACTAAGGTCCATACACTACTAGAAAACTGCTTATTACCTGAAATTTTCACAGGGATAATGTGGTAAAATCCCCAAGTAATTTGATTATCTGCCAATTTTCTTACCAATTAGAATCCAAAGGAAATACCTTTGTAGGTAATTATTACATGCAGATTTATAAAATCCCTAGATAATTTAGCTGCGGAAATAAATTCGTAGGTATGTTATTTGTGGATTTATCTGCGGATTGTACCTGTGGATTTTACCTGTGAATTTTCATGAAAAAAATCACAAATTATTCCCCACGAAGACTCTCAAGTAAATTTCTAGGTAATTTAGCTGCAGAAATAAATTCGTAGGTACGTTATTTGCGATTAAACATCAAACTTTTGCATGAATTATTTAGTAAAATTTCATAAAAAGAATTTTACCTACGGATTTTCAAAAAAAAAAAATTTCAAATTATTCTCCATGAAGATTCTCAAGTAAATCCCTAGGTAATTTAGCTGTGAAAATGAATCCACAGGTACGTTATTTGCGGATTTATTTGCAATTAACCATAAAAATTTTGCATGAATTATTTAGTAAAATTTCTTGCAGATATTTATGAAACCATTCCGCAAGAAAATTCGTATGAAATATCCCATGTAAATCCGCAAGAACAAATTTTTTCAAGAAAATTTTCATAAATATTTAGCATGTACATCCCCATAAAAATTTTCAAATAATAATTCACACGTAAATTACTTAAAACATTTCACAATTAATCAAAAATCTATTGAAAACCTTCAATAATTCTCAAAAACATCATTCATACAAATCTAATGTAAATCCTTACAGCTAACAAAAAAAACATAATTCAAAACTTCCACATCAATAATGTATGATTCTTAAATGGTCTAAAACAAAATATTTTAAACTTGAATCCTCAATAAAACTACTAACCATCAGGATCAGATCACTTTTATTCACGTTATCAGGATTATCAATTTCATTCACATTGTTAGATTCACCATCACTTTCATCCTCATAAGCTTGGTTGTCTTCTTGAGATGGGTGTTCATCATTTGCAGATGATTTTTTGTATACATGCTTCATCAACAAGTCTAATTCCTTTCTCACGCTCCTTCCACAATTGATGCACTTTGAGCAACTAATATTTCTTGTTTCTTTCTTTCAAACTCATTCTGCATAAGAATATGTTAATTCTAGTCATAAAAAGTGCAAAAAGTTACATTATTAGCATAAATTATATGATATTATAGTATTAAATAAAATCATAACAATCAACAAATATAAATATGTATATATTAGCATTTTACTTAACCATTTTCAAGTCACAACACTTGACCATTTTCAAGTAACTAATTCACATTTCAAGTCACTACACTTAACTATTTTCAATTCAGTAGTACATATTTCAAATCACTACACTTAACTATTTTCAATTCACTAGTACATATTTCAAATCACTACACTTAACCATTTTCAAATAATTAATTCACATTTCAAGTAATTATACTTAACCATTTTCAAGTATTTATTCTTAACCACTTTCAAGTAACTAATTCACATTTCAAGTAACTACACTTTAACAATTTTCAAGTCACTAGTACACGTT
>NW_025833204.1:0-1096 GCF_002878395.1 Capsicum annuum | reverse complement strand
GTTGTGTTCCTAGAGCCATGTCATGTGCCATGATAAATCTCAGTCAAGCTATACTCTATAGAACTCAGTCAGTCATGTGACTCAGGAAACATAAGAAATCTCATGATCTCAGTTAACTCTCAGATAATAGTACTACTCCGTCAGTCAATAGATGTTAGTTATTCAGTCCATGTACATCCAGGTGAATTATGTCCAGTCCCTTTAAATAGGAGTAGAATTTAGGACCGAATAAACCCAAGGATGGGAACTCACCTGCTAGTTCAGGGTGTGATTTTTAGCAGTCATCCTTATATTAGAGAACTATGTTACCAGCGTAGGTTGAGACATCTTAACCTATCAGATTAGGGTTGATGAGATGGCTTAACCTATTAGTTTAGGGTCCCACCATTCTCACTTTGAGTACCTGCCAGATAAGGGTCACTCACAACTGTCCTTACAAGTGGTGCAGTATTGACACCCCTTCAGTCGGGGCAGAGATTGGACCCTAGCTTATCCATAATGATATACATGAGCATGTCGGTTAAACAACTACCTCCCACATTTCAGTATCAGTCTCAGTAAAAGAACTCAGACAGTTCTTCAGATATCAGTATACCAGGACTGTTAGATACAATCAAATTCAGTTATAGCATGAAACTCAAAAAATTCTACCAGATTTAGGACTGTCATACACAGTTGCTCATGTTATCAGAACTACAGTTCTAGTTATGTATTAGCATACAGATTTAGCTACTATGTACTCATGATCTCAGTTACTATGTATGTATATTTGTACTCTTTCGTCCATATCAGTCAGTCAGTTAGCATTATTCATGTATGTAAAACCTTTGCATTAGCCTACCTCACTCGTATACTCAGTACTCCAGTTGTACTAACGCATTTGCGCTATGGTTCTTTCTTTTCATGTTACACCATAGGTCCAGAGCCACGAGTTCCAGACCAGCAGTAGCTTTTCAGTCACAGTGTTGCAGTTAGTTCTCATCCATCTGAGGATAATATGATTTGATTTATTCATTTATTACTTCAGTTCAATTTAACAAAGTTTGTTAGAGACTTGTTCCTTCAACTCCTTATTCAGAAAGTACTTAGAGGCTTT
>NW_025833203.1:0-1399 GCF_002878395.1 Capsicum annuum | reverse complement strand
ACAAGTAACAAATAACATGTACCACAGCTCTCCATCTACCAAGAATTCAATTCAAATTGATTGATACCAACAGCTTAATTCCCCATTGATCATTTCCCAAACCAATCACCATCTTTCACATAAGCTTGAGGCAATTTTCCTCAAAGTACTATATTTCCTATGTTTTGTCTGCAGTTCTTTTGAAGTATCAAGAACAACTTTTCTACACCGCAAAGATTAAGATGAGACCATTGTACACCCTATCCTTCCGTGAACCCCACTTATTGAATAACATGAATATATGTTGTATCTGATTATCCACATAGAAATGTGGATCAAAATTGCAAGTACCTAGTTCATTTTCCACGTAGAAATGCTAAACAAATTGTAGTTTGAACGGTATTCCACTAAAATGTAAAGAAAAAATTATAGAAGGTCCAAAGTTTAAAATTTTGAATTTCATAAACCAGCAAATACATTGTAAATAGGCAACCAGGAGATTCAGAACCAACAAAAATTTAAGAGTAGCTTGCAGTATCACACGTTCGGACTTTTTAGAGGTTGCACGATTCAGAGAGTCACTTCAACGGGGATAATTTGCCACCTCATTACAACTAGAAGGAGAATTACAGCTAAAAATAAAGGATCTAGATATAAACACTTGTTAATGAAGCTCATTGCTTTAACTGCCCTCGGATTTTTCCAGTGCTACCAAATAAAAAGGAAAAAAAAAGAGACAAGGTGACAATGTTAGTACCAAAACCAGCTTCACTTAACAGCAAGTAATAAGAAGTGATAACCAAATACAGCACCATGAAGATGGAAATTATAAATTATAGCAGCTAGATGTAGTCGAGATGAAATAGAGTTCCCAAACAAAAAAAGATCTCATAATACTTAAGAAAGTCAATCAAGTTCGTCGTCATTGATCAACTAATAGTTTTATCTGAATTTTCCAAGCACAAATCCCTCCGCATAACAACTTTAGTACACGGTTTTTCCTAATTATTCTTTTGATTAGTTCAACAGTTAAACCATGTTGATTATCATTTCTATATTGGCTAGGTCTTTCTGCAGCATCATCACATCAAGGGGACAGTGGCCTAATGGAAGTGCCAGTCAGGGTATTTCATGGTGCTTTCCATAATAAGACAAAGGAGACTGGTGAGGCAGTGTCTCATTCACTGGAGCTACACTACCACAATAATCTCTAAATAGAAATATTTGAGAGCAATATGAAAAGGTTCTCAGTTGATTTACAGAGGGCATCTAGTTTTTCTAAGAGGAGGTTCTACCTGCAAAATACATAGCCAAGATAAAAACAAGTACTTACTCTGAAAATGGTTGTAGAGAGGAAAGAAAAATATGCGTGATATAAATCAAAAGGTTAGAAGTCCAACTGAATGCTGAGTGAGGCATT
>NW_025833202.1:0-1387 GCF_002878395.1 Capsicum annuum | reverse complement strand
GTTTTATTTGGTTTGAAGATCGATCGTGAGGGGAAGTCTTCATAATTAGAGGATTTTGGATTGAAATTTCTTTGTTCGAGGTCGATTATGGATTAACTTACTTCAGACTGAGTAGTGTAGCTAATGCTGATATAAAAACATGTATGGCTATAGGTATTAATCATAAAAATGGTGTTATTACTGTTATGTGACTGTATGGGGGCTTATGTTGTTGCTATTAGAGGTTTTGGATTCTATTTACTTTGTGTAACCCATGTATAGGTGATATATAATGTTCTTGGCCTTGTTTATATATATGTGGTTGTACTCTTCCTGGTGGAAATTTCCTAAATTAGGGTTTATATGGTATCAATGACAAAATTCTTACATATCTCATTCTATTAGTACATGAATTATATTGGATAATGGATGGTTAGTTAATTGAGTGGATTCTAGCTCACGACTTGTGTATTGGTTGGATTTAAAATTCTTATTATGGTTTGGTTGCGAGCATTACATACTCATATCATATATACATTAATGAGGCATTGGTACCACTGTGGAAATACTGATTTTCTAAATATGACACTTTTAAAGACCCTCTACCAAAGATCATAAATCGGAGAGAAGCTATGGATACTAGATTGATATTGGTATTAGCTATTGGATTATATATAGGTTATGGAACCTACATAGGTCCTACCTCGAGATCAATGGTCGGTAGGCATATATGAAGGTTATGTGACAGTCACGGACTTATCACGTAATCATCATTATCATTCTTATTGAATTTCATACATTATGCACTTTTTGTGATTATACTTTTGTGTTTGATTGATGTTTACCTATTATGTGCTTCTCTTTCATATTTTTACTTAGAATATGTATTATATTTAGAACTGTTAATAGAGAGGGTGTGGTCTACCATTTGGGACATATTCTGATTATAGGGTGACATGCCCATTGTGTGTATTTTATATACTTTATTTTTTACTTTGCTCAATCGTCCTTGATACCTACTGCGTACAAGTGGACCATACTCATATCTAGAGTGCCTTTTCAGTGTAGATCTAGGTACAAGTGCACCATACGACAGCTGAGTTTGGAGGGAGACTTGTCATATCCAAGGTAGTGACCACTCTATGTTTCAAAAGCCGACCTCCTTCCCCATCCTATCTAGTTTTATGTCTGGTTTTGTATTCAAAGATAGATTTATGTACTTTTTAGATTATCAGTTTTATTTTTTAGACTCGGAGATGCATTTAGATATTTCTTATACTGTGACACCATATTTTAGGATGATTTATGGTATTATTGTGATTTGGATTCCCTCTATCTCTATGCATGTATGGCTTGACTTCATTTTAGAAGCCTTGTCTTGGGTTTATGTTGAAATCTTCATTTACAT
>NW_025833201.1:0-2301 GCF_002878395.1 Capsicum annuum | reverse complement strand
ACGTGTACATGCTTATATCACCACAAAAGTTTACAAAATAACATTTACAAGTATGATTCTTGAACTCTATGAACGAATTGAATCCATAGATGAATACTACGCATACCTTAAAGCTTGATCTAGAAAGAGATCTAATGTGTCTGAAGGTTCCTGAAGAAATCCTTAGGCTTGCCCTTGATTTTTCTTGACTAGGGTTTAACCCCTTTGGGAAAGAATGTTCTTGTTCCTGAGGAGATGATCTTGAGAAAAAATCCTAATCTTGTGGTTGAAAGTGTATGAGAGAGATTTTTGAGATGTTTTAACTAAAGAGAATGGATGATAATACGTTCCTTGAGGGTTATAAGTCGTGAAAAGTGAAGAGAAAAGACAAAAATACCCTTATGAAATAAATTTCCAGTTGCTGAAAATAAAAGCTGATGACATTTATGACAAGGCATCAAAAATATGGTAAGCCGTCAAAAACGTCGTCACACAGAAGTTGGAGTTGATGGTTTCTTCATAAGTCTAACGACCTTCATGGTAGGGCATCACAAATAAGGTAAGCTACCACGAATGTCGTCACTTAGGAGCTGGTTTCTGCCTAAGGCTGATGACATTCGTGGTAGGGCGTCACAAATATAGTAAGCTACCACGAATGTCATCACTTAGAAGCTGGATTCTGCCTATGGCTGACGACCTTCATGATAGGGAATCACAAATGTGGTAAGCTACCACGAATATCATCAATTAAGAGCTGGTTTCTTTCTAAGGCTGACGACCTTCGTGGTAGGGCATCAGAAATGTGGTAAGCTACCATGAATGTCGTCACTTAGGAGCTGGTTTCTGCCTAAGGTTGACGACCTTCTTGATAGAGCATCACAAATGTGGTAAGCTACCATGAATGTCATCACTTAGGATTTGGTTTCTTCCTAAGGATGACGACCTTCGTGATAGGGTGTCACAAATGTGGTAAGCTACCACGAATGTCGTCATACTGTTTCCAGCCTGACATGCTGGAGTAAAATAGGAATAACTCTTTGCTCCGATATTGGATTGAGGTGAAATTTGGTATTTTTGGAAATCTAATTCAATTATCTATCTGTTTATAGGTCATGAGCTAAAAAATTCCAAGTATAATGAGAGATATTACCATTTAAAGTTAACTATACCAATATATTTCTCAAGAATTCAATCGGTAAGGAATGTTTTGATTCGTCTGATAGCTGGGAGTTATTTGAAGCCTTAATATACATCTAAATTACTCATAATACTATAAAAGAACCATGTTGTACTATGCATGAGCTTGGTACATGGCTCTAATAGTGGTTTGGATTTTTCGGGGTATTACATGTCTGAATAAGGAGTTGATGGGACATCTCCCAACTAACTTTAACTACTGAAATAAACTAAGTACTATAGAAGTGAAGTAATCAAATCATAACATCCTCGAATAATGAGGACTCACTACTGACTCTGACTTCTGAAACTGGAATGCTACTGATGCTCGTACTTATGAACCTATGGTATAAAACACCATAGCGCAAATATGTCAGTATGATTGAATGTACTGGTATACTAGTGAGGTAGGCTGAATGCAAAGGGTTCATATGCATGAAAAATACTAACTGACTGTATAACATGAACGCGAGAATACATATATGAATAGGTAACTGTAGCTGAATTCATGATAATACTGACTACTGAGTCTGAATACTGATATCATGAGTTAGTAATAAATAATGTAACTAATACTAAGTGACTATATCTGACAGTACAGATTCTGATAGAACTAGACAAGTTCTGTACTATACTGGGTGACTGTATGACAGCTTACATTCTATAGAATAATCTAAGTTCTATTACTGAGACTAAGACTGAGACTGTAACTGTGGGAAGTAGCCCTTTAATTGACATGCCCCTGATAAGCTATTATATCTGAGTTGGGGTCCAACCTGTAACCCCAATTGAAAGGGTGTCAATATCGCACCACTGGTAAGGACAAGCTGTAAGTGATCCCTCATTTAATAGGTACTCTAAGAAGAATGGTTGGACCCTTATTTAATAGGTTAATCTATCTCATCTACCCTCAACTAGCAGGTTTGATGTATCAACCTACGCTGGCTACATAGTTTAGGAGTTCAAGGATTTCTTCTAAGAATCACACCCTCTAATAACAGGTGAGTTCCTATCCTTGGGCTCACTCGGTGCTGAATCTTACTCCCATCTAAATAGATATTGAACTGAATATACTGGATGAACTAGAATGAGTTTACTAAATTTTATTGACTGATGGAATATTACTGAGATCTGATAACTGACTGA
>NW_025833199.1:0-1142 GCF_002878395.1 Capsicum annuum | reverse complement strand
ATTTATATGTGTTAATGTCATGTTTTTACAACAAAAAATGTATAAATCAATATCTTTAAAACTGATTTATGTACCTGCCAGTGTGATGCTTTAACAGCCCATCGACAATCCATTCTTAATAGTCATTGATCAACTTTATTAGTTTTCTTAGAGCCTCATCCAAGATGTTAAACCCTTTAAATGGGTAATTCTTCTGTTCTCCTGAACTGACAGGCTCCACCTTTTCTTCTTCCATGGAAGCAGTTAATGGATTATCAACTATGGTATTATGCTATTCAACACTAGCTTTTACTATGAAATCCACCTAAAAATCCAAAATTGTCAATGCTAATCACAGATATACAACAGATTTTCTATCTATTGCATAAGATGGATCATCTGTTAGGACAAATTCAAATTGGTAAAATAGAGTTGTACGATGATTTCGAACAGATGACCCATCTATTACAACATATTACTCATCTGTTTGTACAAATTAAATGGGTATGAATACCTATTTGATTTTCTAAAATAGACGGACTTATGTTACAACAGATAACGCATCTGATGCAACAAGGTTAGACGACAGATGCAATAGATGTATATATTTGTTTGATAATTTTCAGCAGATGTATCATCTGTTAAAACAGATATGTGTCTATTTGTTTGTTGGAACAGATGATATACATTCACCTTCTTCAACTCATGCTTCTCTCCAATGGCCCTTGTATATTAATCAAAGGTGCAAGACAAAGATAGAGGAGTTGCAATTTTGCTTTTTTCTATGCTTGATGATGCCTTGAAAATTTCTTTCCTTCTCCTCTTAGCCACCTTTATCTCTAATGGAGTGTATGGATATGAAATCCTTTTTGATGAAATGAAACCCTCTTATATGTCATTTCTTTTACAAAAGCATTTAATGCATTAATAGCATTAATCACTCCATCATGTTTCGCCTTGCAGTCTTGACATTTTCATGCCGAACATTTGCTAGAAGTGAAAAAATCTGTAAGATTAGTATGATCATAATCATAATAGTTTGTTGTTTCAAAAACTATAAGAGGAGCATCATTATCCCTAACAGTAGCACCACTACCACTACTATCATCAAGAACAACAAGCCCACCCTCCAAAATTATTTTTCTTGTGATGGTTGTTGCTCC
>NW_025833198.1:0-1175 GCF_002878395.1 Capsicum annuum | reverse complement strand
TTGATTCTTGTTAGAGGCTTTGTTGGACTACTATGGTCATAGGTGGTTTCATTATTAGTGTTAGCATTGGTATTGGTATTGGCATTGGGATTGGTAATGGATGGTTAATTAGTTGTGTCTTTCAGTTTTAATTATAGACTTATGGCCATGCCTTAATTTAATATTATATTATATTATTATATTTCTTAGAATTCACCCGACATGGGGTGTAAGGCAGTTGATGGTTTAGGTATTAGGGGTGGTCTCTGGTCCTGGTAATACTTGGGATAGCCAACACAACTAGGCCCCGGTTCGGGTCGTGTCATAGTTGTATTAGAGCTCTAGGTTCATGGTCAATTGGGTGTCTACAAAGTCATATCGAGTAGAGTATCTTTTAAGGGTGTGTAGTTTGTCACACTCATAAGGGATAAGCTATGAGGCATTTAGGAATATTTCTTTTTGTTGTGTTTTGTTTTTAAGCTATAGAGTCTAAGGTCTTGGACCTGTCTAATTCCAATTTTTTCGCCTTTCAGATCATGCATTTAAGAAGATCTGATGTATATGGGAGCCCTTCCGTCCTAACTGAGGACAGTGGAAATAAAGCTCATCACACCTCAGGGATTAAGACTAGTTCTAGGTCTGCTATATTTGATGGTCTAAATATAGCTCCACTGGTTCCTCCTATCCCTCCTCAGACACCTCAAGATGGTGTGTCAAATGTTAAGTTTCGCCAATTAATTTATTTGCTCACTCAATTGGTTTTTCTCAGACTAAACTTGTGGATTCTGTTTCTTCATCATCTATGGCCACTAGAGTTGGCCAATTTATGAGATTGAATCCTCCTATGTTTAGCATTAAGAATGTTGAGAAGGATCCTCGATACTTCATAATTGAAATGGAAAAGATTTTCCATGTGATGTATTTTACTGAAGTGGAAGGTGTGGAGTTTGCATCCTACTAGTTGATGTATATAGCTCATTAGTGGTATAAAGAGTGGGAGTAGCTTAGAGGTGTATGATGATAGGCGAAATTACGCGCCTATATCAATATATTTTGCCCATATTTTAGCCTAGTTTCGAGAACTAATTATCTATTTCGTACACTTTTAGTCCTTTTTCCTGTAAATGAGCTAACAAATGTGATTAGGAAAGTTTCAGGTATAAATGATGCAAAATACAGCAATTTATGGCTTACTT
>NW_025833197.1:0-1281 GCF_002878395.1 Capsicum annuum | reverse complement strand
TGTTCTCAAAGAATGGATGTTTTGAAAGAGTTAAAAATGGGCTTAAAAGGGGTTAGGTGGTTTTTCGAAGAATGCTTGAGCTCAAGTAACTCATAGCCAGAAACTGTTTTTTGTCGATGCGGGTACATTATTTCCCCACGAGGGATTTTTATGCTGGTCTAGTGCCCTGTGGCGTACAAAGTAGAGAGTCCGACCTTTGTGTCAAACTTGGGTTGGGGGCTTGGCTGCCAAGTTAATGGCAGATCCCATATAGCCAGTGGGATAACAGAGTTGTAGGGTATACTACCTAGCACAGAATTAATACAAAGATTATCACAGATTTTAGATATTTTCATAGAGTCTTTTAAAATGCCCATGTGATTTTTTACTATATGATATGCTTATGAATTGTTTTAAATTGCTCTCATATATGTTGAATATAAAAGATTATTTTGGATTTACCCTGCGTACTAGTACATCTATATTAACCCCCCTCCCCCTACCTCTCAGGTTCTAAGGTTCACTCTAGGGGTCCAGCTAAGCAGTAGATAATTCAGACAGCAGAACAGATTGTGCAGTGTGAATCTTCACTATTCCAGAAGGCCTTTTTTCTTTCAAATTTTGTTGTTCCTTCATTTTGGTCTACTGGGAGCCTTGTCTTAGATTTTTCAGACAGTATTGTTTTGAGATATAGTAGAGATTTTGCAGAATGAGTTAGATGTTGTTTAGATATTGTTGGAGTTTTCCTTCATTGTTAAACTAATTTCAGAGTATGTTCATGTTTCTGCATTCTATTTATAATTCCGCATTTTTCTTTTATTATATAAATGTTGTGCATGATTACTAGATAGAGTAGGACATCTGGCCTTCATGGGTCAGATGTCCTTCATGGCCAGGCCCTAGTTCGGGTTATGACAAACACCGGGTGAATAAAACCCAAACTTGCAGGCAATTCTAACTCATATGCAACCCCATCTATCTTTTTCAAAATTTGTTATGGCCCTATATAGCGAGGACTCAACTTCTCTTTCTTTCCGAAACGTATGACTCCCTTCATAGGGAGACCTTGAGAAATACCTAATCACCAACCTCGAATTCTATCTCCCTTCTCTGAATATTAGCATAGGACTTCTGTCTACTCTGGGTTGTTTTAAGTCATTCTCTAATAATTTTCACATCTTCCATCGCCTGGTGAATAAGATCAGGCCCAAGAAATTGTGTCTCACTAACCTCATACCACCCTATGGGCGACCTACACCTTCTCCCATACAGTGCCTCAAAAGGTGTCATCTTAATATTGGC
>NW_025833196.1:0-1008 GCF_002878395.1 Capsicum annuum | reverse complement strand
ACTCAATGAGATTTTTGAGTTATCCAAGAAGCATTTTTTACCGCCTTTAGTAGTACTACTACTTTATCTACTCGGACAGTAGCTTGCTTTGAAATTAAAATAAAACAAAAAGATTTTTAAACAGATATGTCGTCTGTTGCAACAGATTTAGATATCTATTTGAGAAATTCCAACAGCTTAGTCATCTGTGACAACAGATGAAAATATCATTTGATAGCTAAATCAGAAACATCATCTGTTACAATAGATATCAATATCTGTTTGAAATTTCCAACACCTCAGTCATCCATCATAATAGATGCAAATGTCTATTTGATAATTAAATAAGAAATGTCATTTGTTGCAACAGATATTGTTATCTGTTTGAAATTCTCCAACATCTCAGTTGTTTGTTGCAACACATTTCATTGCAATTGATTTAGGATGAACTAGGGATGAAAGAATGAGCTCCTCATTAACTTAATGTTAAGATTAATAATAGTACCTACATCGATCTAGGTGGAATAAGAGATGAATGAATGGGCTCACAGGGTCAACTATAAATTCAATTGGGTCATTGCATTTGCATGGTGTTAGTATTGCGTTCATCCCAACCCGAGTCTTTGATCGATCACTCTGAGTTGAAAAGTGTTCTCATTAACTTAATGTTAAGATTAATAATAGTACATACATTGATCTACGTGGAATTAGGGATGGATGAATGAGCACAAAGGGTCAACTACAACTTCAATTGAGTTTTTTGGTAATTGCATCATGAGACGGTACTGCATTCTTCCCGATAAGAGTCATCGATCGATCACTCTGAGACGAACCGATTCCTACTACCTCGTATGTTCAACTAATACCTTAATTGAATAATCTGGGACTAGGGGTGAGTTCTCATAGGGTCAACTACAACTTCAATTGAGTCTTTTGGCAAATGCATGATGAGACGGGACTGCGTTCCTCTCGACAAGAGTCATCATTGATCACTCTGAGCTGAACCAATTCTTACTACCTCATATGTTC
>NW_025833195.1:0-3692 GCF_002878395.1 Capsicum annuum | reverse complement strand
TTGTCCTTTCCTTTAGGTTACTGAGCATTAACAAATTTTTGACGTGGTTGAGCATGGACTTTGTTATAATTGTGCCTAACTTAGAGGCATGTGCTGCAGTAATTTGGAACCCAGTCATACCTGACTTCTTGATCAAAAGTCCTACCGGTGGGGTCTTAAACCTTTACGAATTGAGGCATAGGGCCAGTGACATTTATTTCGATCAAAACTTTAGCATAGGATATTCTCTCAATCCTTGTTGTACAATCATATGCATAAATTGGGGTACCAAGACTGCTACTATTTGACAAAGAGGAACAACTTGCAAGACCTCCTCATGAAAATTGAAATCGGGTTCCCAAGATTTGATAATTAACAGTTTGTTCCTGAGTATATATGGCCCTAAGTAAAGTACTTCATCTCTACCAACTAAATAATTGAACCGAACCATAAAGTACCCATCATTATGGTAGTAAATTTATGGTTTGGCTATGTAGTTCCACTCCACACTGATAGATCTTTCTAGGGCTCCGATGGACGGGGCATTCCCTAATATATATACAATTAACGCCATTCTCCATTGTTCAGTCTCCTTCTCGAATTCCTTTGGACATAATTGGATAATTGAATCTTCCTTAGCGATGTGTTATTTCTTTATTATCTTTATTTTTATGTTTTTGTGGTTATACTGGTATTGTTCTGAGATGGAGGTCTATCGAAAACAACCTTTCTACATTATTTGAGATAGTGATATGGATTGCACACACTTTTCAGACCCACACTTTATAAAAATACACTAGATATATTATTTTTATTTGTTGTTAGGTGAACACTATTTATGTGAACAATAAAAATAATGAATGAACAATGTATTGCAATGCAAAATTTTATATAAAGTCTAAAAAGAAAAGAATATTGTAATACCCCATAAAATTTTAAGCTCATTTCAGCTTCTAGTTGCAAGCTTAAGGAGTTCAAGGCTTGAGATTTTTTACCAAGTGTTGTGTACTTAGTCATTTTCAAGACCCCTAAATTTTACGATTTTTATTTTGGTCTTTCCGATCCCTAGACATTGGTTTTTGGGTTAAGACATGTTCGGGGTTGTTAAAGGTATGTCTCGGGGGAGTTTCAAGATTTTCAAATGGTTATAGGGGAGTGGTTGGAAAATAGAAAAGTGCACCTCGCGATAAGCCCGCAGCGTGGGGCTTTCTCCATCGAAATGAGTGTCACAGTGCGGGGCTTGCTCTATCGGACTGATGGTCACGGCGTGATAACGCTTAAATTATACATCAATTTAAGTGCAAGGCAGTCATCATTAATATATTTACCCAACTTTAGAGTCGAGGTCGAATCCACGAGGAACAATGTGAGTGGCGACTAAATTAGTTTGGAATGATAGATGCTAGCTAAATCCAAATCAATAGTACAAAAGAATAAAAAGGGGGGGGGGGGTGAAAGATACCCCACTTAATATTTCTTTTTGAGATTTTTCAGTATTAATTCGGGGCTACGAATAATTAGAATTTAGGCAATTAGGTGCGGATCTTGGGATTATGCTTTCCTAGGGGTGACATATGCATGGGTGTGTGATAATTTGATGCAAAATCTAAGTGTTGGTGATATGGTAGGCTAGATTAGAAATCCTTTGAGGCTAGTTTGTCAACAAAACTTCAAGGGTGTCACTCATTGATCCTTTCAAGTACCTAGTGAGTGCGTCAATCTAAACCACCTAATACCTCAATTAGGCACCCCTATTTCTAGGATGGTGCTCTAAGTATAGTCAACTTCACAATCACCCTTATGTCTAAGATAATGAAAGTTAGTCAACCATTCTCATAAATTGTCTATTATTACCTTGGTTTCCACATCCCTCTTTCAAGGATGATGTGGGTTTCTAAAGTTCACCCAATCCGTCTTTCAAGGATGGTTTGAGCTTTCAAGAGCTTGGGATTTTCATCCATCAAACCCATTTGGGTATTTGGGGCTTTCACCCACAAATCCCAACCAATTTACTCAAGCAATAGTAGAATCCAACATCACAAACTAGTAAATTCACAAACAAATCACATCTTACACATATTTACACCCTATTCTAGCATAATCCCAAGAGGAAAAACTAGCTACTTATAAGATAAATAAGTAAAGATTTTACCCAAAATCTCCATTGATTTGATTTGAGAAAATCTAAGTAAATGTTACTTCAAACTATGAGATCTAACAAATCGGGAGTTCCCTAATTCTTCACTTGGAAGTGACTCCAAAATATTCACCCAAAATTTATACAATTGTCTTCTCCAAAAATGAAAGCTACAAGCCCTAGAACAATGTCTAAAAATTGGAAAAGATGAAATATGATAAATAATAGGGTTTGAGTCCTCTTTTTTTCAAATTTGGGATCAGCCACTTGCATTTACATTTCTGCCCTTGGGCTTCATTTTTCTGCTAGACTGCGATCGTATAAGCTTGGCCGCGATCGTGGCTACCATTAACATTATTAGCTCACGTGACCGCGTAGGTTGACTACTTAGTCATTTTCAAGACCCCTAAATTTCACAGATTTTTATTTTGGTCTTTTCGATCCCTAGACGTTGGTTTTTGGGTTGAGATATTTTCCGATTGTTAGAGGTATGTCTCGGAGGATTTTTGAGATTTTCAAATAGGCATAGGGGCATGTGTGGAAAACGGAAATAGTGCACCCTCGTGATAAGCCTGTGGTCCGAGGCTTGCTCCATCGGAATGAGTGTTGCGGTGCCGGGCTTGCTCTATCGGACTGATGGCCGCGACGTGATAATGCTCAAATTACACATCAATTTAAGTGCAAGGCAGTCATCGTTAATATATTTACCCAACTTTAGAGTCGAGGTTGAACCACGAGGAACAATGTGAGTGACAACTAAATTAGTTTGGAATGATAGATACTAGCCAAATCCAAATCAATAGCACAAAAAGATAAAGGGGGAGGGGGGTGAAAGATATTCCACTTAATATTTCTTTTTGAGATATTTTAGTATTAATTCCGGGCTACGAATAATTAGAATTTTGGCTATTAGGCGCGGATCTTGGGATTATGCTTTCCTAGAGGTGACATATGCATGAGTGTGTGATAATTTGATGGAAAATCTAAGTGTTGGTGATATGGTAGGATAGGTTAGAAATCCTTGAGGCTAGTTTGTCAACAAAACATCAAGGGTGTCACTCATTGATCCTTTCAAGTACCTAATGAGTACGTTAATCAAAACCACCTAATACCTCAATTAGGCACCCCTATTTCGAGGATGGTGCCCTAAGTATAGTCAACTTCACAATCACCCTTATGTCTAAGATAGTGAAAGTTAGTCAACCATTGTCATAAATTGTCTATTATTACCTTGGTTCCCATATTCCTCTTTCAAGGATGACGTAGTTTCCCAAAGTTCACCCAAACCCGTATTTCAAGGATAGTTTGAGCTTTCAAGAGCTTGGAATTTTCATCCATCAAACCCATTTGGGTATTTGGGGCTTTCACCCACAAATCCCAACCAATTTACTCAAGCAATAGTAGAATCCAACATCACAAACTAGTAAATTCACAAACAAATTACATCTCACACATATTTACACCCTATTCTAGCATAATCCCAAGAGGAAAAACTAGTTACTCATAAGATAAATAAGTAAAGATTTTACCCAAAATCTCCATTGATTTGATTTGAGAAAATCTAAGTGAATGGTAC
>NW_025833194.1:0-2939 GCF_002878395.1 Capsicum annuum | reverse complement strand
GGGGTTATAGGTTGGACCCTGAATCTATTCAGAAAAGTGGCATATCGATTAAATAATTGCCTCTCATAGTCTCAGTCTCAGTCTTTAGCAAAGAACTCAGATAGTTCTACATATTTCATGACTGTCAGATACAGTCACCCAGCTCAGTACGGAACTCAGCTAGTTCCATCAAAAATAGGACTGTCAGACATAATCACTCAGTAAATAATTTATCAGTTATCAGTAATCCATGTTATCAGTAAACTCAGTATTCAGAATTCTTATGACTTCAATTACAATTATGTATTCATGCATGTATTCTCATGCAGTCATATTCATGTTATTTAATCAATTATAGTTCATGCATATGAACCCTTGCATTCATCTTTATCTCACTTTGCGTACTAGTATATTCACACATACTGGCACATACTTTTCTTTGTGCTATGTTGTTTTATACCATAGGTTTAGACGTACGACCCCAGAGCATTCTTAGCATTTTAGATATTCAACCAGCAGCAGTAGACTAGCAGTGAGTCCTTATCATTCGAGGATATTCTTTTATTTCATTATCTTATTAGAATCAACATTTCAGTAGATGAAGTTAATTAGGGGATTGTCCCATCAACTCCTTATTCAGACAGTTCAGTTTAGAGTCTTTTCAGACAATATGTTTAGACAGATTTTAGTATTTCAGATTCTGATGTTTTATTAGACTTTATCATTTTATTTTCATCAGTATTACAGTTTTGAACCTTATGGCATTTCATTAATCCATATTATACCGTATTATTATTCAGTTATTGCAGCAGGTACCAGTCATGAGTTAGCTTGTGGTCCTTTGAGATTATGAGCACTGTGTAGCGTTCAGGGTACAAACTCGAGATGTTACAAACTTGGTATCAGAGTCTAAGGTTCAATAGTGTCCTAGGAAGTCTGAAATCCACATCTGGTAAAGTCTTGTGAATAGGTGTGTAGCACCCCACACTTATGGAAAGGAGGCTACGAGATATTTTAGGAATAGTTTTTTTTTAGTATCATGTCGTGCGAGTGAGCATGAGCTCTAGATAAACTCTCTTTTAATACAAGTTTCTCTTCTATCTATAGAAAATATCTCCAAAGAAGACTGAGGGAAGAGGAACAGGAGATCAGCTAGTCCCTCAGCCGGACCAGCCCAATTCTTTGGGCGAACATGTCTCCCACGCGGAGTTTAGAGCAACATTTACCACCCTAGCTCATTTTGTGCAGCCTAGAATAAACGTCCAACTGCTGTTCTAGCCAACCCAGTGGCTAATACTGCAGCAGCCAGGATTCGGGACTTCACCCAAATGAACTCTCCATCTTTTTTGGGTCTAAGTGAGATGAGGACCCTCAGGAGTATCTTGATCAGGTGTAAAAGATTACTAATATTATAAGGGTGACAAATAGTGAGAGTGATGAGCTAGCTACATATCAGTTGCAAAATATGGTTCACACTTAGTTTAAACAGTGGACGACAGAGAAGGCCGTAGATGTAGGGCCCATAGAGTGGATGGAGTTTGCCGCTACTTTTCTAGATAGATTATTTCCCCTAGAGCTGAGAGAAGTTAAGGTGTTAGAGTTTATTAATTTGAAGCAGGGAAATATGATAGTGAAAGAGTATTCTCTTAAGTTTACTCAATTAGCTAAATATGCTCCTCATGTGGTGGCAGATAGCAGATCTCGAATGAGTAAGTTTATGTCTTGGGTGAATGATAGTATTGTCAAAGAGTGCAGAACCGTAATATTGATTAGTGAGATGGACTTGGCTAGGCTGATGATCCATGATTAGCAGATAGAGTAGCAGAAGAATAAGAAGAGAGAGAAGCAGAACAAGAGAGCTAGAACAGGTAGTTTCAACTTTGCTTAGCCTAAGTCAGAGGGTAGGAATCGTTCTCAGTTTCACCCGAAATCTTCAGTTCCAGATCCATCCTCAGCTAATACTCTAGTGCTAAAATTCAGAGACGGTAATAAAGATAGGGCGCCAGGCTCTAAGTCTCAAGGTAATGTCAGCAGTTCCCGAACCAATCATCTTTGTCAGACTTATAGCAAGAACCATCAGGGTATTTGCAGAGCTGATAGTGATGTTTGTTTTAGATATGGGAAGCCAGGACATAGAGTCAGAGATTGTCCCTAGTTAGGTTCTCAGGGTCAGTGAAACCATCCCCCACCTCAGTCTGATCGCCCGAATTAGCAGGGTGCCTCATCCAGTACCATCAATAGGCAACGTCCAAATAGACTCTATGCTCTTCAGTCTCAGAAGGATCAGGAAAATTCTCCTAATATAGTCACTGGTACGTTACAGATCTTTTATGTACATGTTTATGCTTTGCTAGATCAAGGAGCTTTCTAGTCTTTCGTTACTCCTTATATAATAGTTGATTTCGGAGTTAGTCCCAAAATTCTAGCAGAGCCTTTCTCAGTCTCTAACCTAATGGGTAATTCATCATAGCTCGATCGGTATACAGGAACTGTTTAGTTATGGTATCTCAGAAAATAACTTCAGCAGACTTAGGCAAATTAGAGATGACTGATTTTGATGTCATTCTTAGCATAGATTGGCTTCATTTTTGCTATGCCTCTGTCGACTGTAGAAACAGAATTGTCCAATTCCAATTCCTAAATAAACCCATCCTAGAGTGGAGGGGTAGTACTTCAGCATTTAAGGGTCAGCTCGTTTCTTACCTTCGGGAGAGAAAAATGATATCTAAAGGATGTGTCTATCACCTTGTATGAGTCAAGGACTCCAGTTTAGAAACCCCTACTCTTGAATCAGTGTCAGTAGCATGTGAATTCTCGAATGTATTTCCCAAAGATCTTTTCAAAATTTCTCCCAAAAAGGAAATTGATTTTGGAATTGATCTTCTCCCAGATACTTAGCCCATATCTATTTCGCCATACAGAATGGCACCTGCAGAACTTAGAGAATTAAAAGAACAGTT
>NW_025833193.1:0-1062 GCF_002878395.1 Capsicum annuum | reverse complement strand
AAGTCTCTCTACTCAATGATAATGATAATGGGTAAATAAGTTCGAGAGCAACCCTCATCTCACAGGAAGTCTCTCTACTCAATGATAATGATAGCAATACTGGGAGGCCTGTATTTGACAACCTCAACTTCTGCACATTAACTGAGTTCTTTTCTGAGACTATTACAGAAACTGTGGGAGTGATCATTTAACCGACATATCCCACTTACCACAAGTGGGATCCAACCTGTACCCCAGCTGGAAGGGTGTCAATAACGCACTACCTGTAAGGACAACTGCATAGGACCCTCTACTATCAAGACCTCAAACGAGAACAGTGGGACCCTCTACTCACAGGACAACCACCTCATCTAACCCTCTACTCGCAGGATAGATGTCTCGACCTACGCTGGCCATGTAGTTCTGGAGCATAAGGATTGCTACCAGGAATCAAAACCTCTACTCGCAGGAATATTCCCATCCTTAGCTCGCTCGGTGCTGAATCCTACTCCCAACTAAAAGACACTTAACCGGTTCTTAACTGTACTCAACTGAACTGAATCTGTTCTCATATTATGATACTTTATCAATATGACAGAGTTCGCTTGATTCGATTCTCTGACGGAGTATTTCTAAATGCCACTTATTTTTAAGATAAGCTTACTATCTCACAAAATGTACAGAGGTCTGTAACGGAGTGAATTGATAAATAAGATTTCAGAGCTTCATGGACCGAGTATTCGATAAAGAATGATTTCTGAGATTACTAAGTTTTCCCTAAGTTTTGAAACTAATCGGGAGTTCATTGTTCATTGCTCGATTGAGATTACCGTGAAATTGACTCAGCTCTAGACCATCAGACTATTTCAGGCATACGTACCCCCAGCACACAATAGCATAAAGTAACACAAGATAGATAACTCATACACAACATGCCCATAGGCCATCATACGCAACACATAATTGAGGACTTCACACTTAGCAAATCAAATGGCCTCATTTCTTCATATAAGCATCCAATCGAACAGGTGGGAAACATGCTTTGGGTCCACAGCAAATACTATGCACAAACATCATAGTTAC
>NW_025833192.1:0-3357 GCF_002878395.1 Capsicum annuum | reverse complement strand
AGAAATCGAGGCTATCCAAAGGGCTATGGACTTTGCAGAAAAATTCCTTGATATTATTACTGACAAACTCAATTACAAAGATTCTTAGGAAGTCTTAATTATATTTCTCCTTTCTATCAAAACTTGTCTCATGATTTAGCTCCTTTGTATGATAGACTGAAAAAGAATCATAAAGAGCCTTGGGCGACTTCTCACACTAATCAAGTCAAAATGATTAAAAAACGTGTCAAGACTTTACCTTGTTTAACCTTAGCAAATCCTGCTTGGTTAAAAATAATCGAGACTGATGCTTCTAATATTAGTTATGGAGGAATACTTAAACAAGTAAATCCCCATAATAATACTAGACGTCTCATTAGTTTTCATTTTGGAAAATGAATTGAAAGTCAGAAAAAATATGCCACTGTGGCCCATGAAATGTTAACTATTGTTAAATGTCTTTTAAAATTCCAAGATGATCTATATAATCAGAAATTTATAGTAAGAACTGACACCCAATCAGTTAAACTCAGTGAAATTTATGTTTGAGAAAGATTTAAAACATGATGCTTCAAAGTTAATTTTTGCAAGGTGGCTAGCTTAATTAGCCCCTATTGATTTTCAAATACAATACAAGAAAGGTAGTGAAAATTCTTTACCTGACTTTTTGTCTAGGGAATATTTAAAGGGTTAAAAGAATTTTTATATTTACTTTCTTTCTGAAAAAAATAATTAATATAATTAAGTATATTCCTCTAAATGAAGATATTCATTTTATTATACTGAAAAAAATCATTCATGATATGATAAGTGAAGATTTATTCCTTCCAAATTTTAAAGAGATAAGAGATGAAATTGATTGGGATGATATTGATTCATCATCTGATAAATACTAATTTTCAGTGCAGTATAGATCCACCTTGGCAGATAGCCAGTGGTCGAGAAAAAGGCAGCAGAAGCCAGGGAGGGAGATACTCCTCCTCTAGGGGAAGAAACTCCCCTTCATCATCATATACTTCTTCATCATCCAATTTTTCAATTTTGCAAAGGGGAAATATAAGTTTAATTAATGCAAGAATTTCACAGATCGCAGAATCATTAAAAACTCCATATATGAGAACTTCGATCCATCTAGAAGATATTCCAGAGGATCATCCCTTATATGAGCAACTACAATCTTATATGTCTGCTAAGCAACTGATTCATTTGCTTCAGTTGCCAAAGAAAACTCTGCCGATAGGAAAAATTATGAAAAACTTGAAAATCGAGAATTAATAATTTTCGTAGAAAACTCTCAGATATGTAAACAAAATGATCAATAAAAGATTCTCCAAGAACACTTGTTAACTAACCACTATTTTGCAGGAGAATCTTATAAGACAAGAGCGTATTATGAATCAATACTAGTATCTACTGGGAGAATTGAAATAGAACACCACCAAATGGGTGAAACAACTCCAGATGTTCATGGATATTCCAAAATGATTATTAAAAAACTCATCTCAATAGAAGACTAGGGAACCACCTCCATGACAAAAAAACCCATGACAATGAAAGGATCAAGAATTGCCTTCACTTATTGGGACTATACAATAGCCTTTACTCAGATATTATATTATAACAATATTAAACATAAACATACTTGATTTCTTAAGATCTGTTCTAAAGTCTTTGAAGACCCAATTCCCAATTGGTTTATTCAATGGTGGTCGTATCATGGCCCAACCATTAAAATACTACCAACAAAATATCTGCATCTTTACAAAGAATGGGCTAAAGTATCACCATTCTTAACAGATTTATATCACTCGGACCACGTCTGTAACTTGGATAAAATCGACCAAATGTATTTCTTTATAGAATTTTCCATTCCATGGATACATAAATGGAGTGTTAAATTTGGTTGTACGAAAGAACAAATACCCGGACTCTTTAGGGTATTCTATACTATATTTGGGAAAAAACTAACCAGAAAGGACCCATAAACTAAGTTATTTTTACTATGTATGGGACCAGGATGTGGGGCCCTTTGTAATAATAAAAACACTATGCGCTACTGTGCACAGATTATTTTTCTTTCTATATATATAGACGCCTCATTTATTTGAGAGGCAGTAGAAAAATTTTCTCTTCTGTTTTCTCTCTCTATGTTTGCTCTCCTTGCTCTCTTCCCCTCTTGTATAATATTTCAAGGCTTTAATAAAAGAAGGCAGCTAGCCGACATTTACAAGTTCGGCCCTGCACTCGGCCAATTGTAAGGTATTTATTTCTTTTTCTTCTGAAGTACTTTTAATACTTCTTCTTTCTTTCCAGCCATGACTATGTCTGGCTAAAAAACTTCTCATGCTTATATTGTAAATCTAACCTCTCTTACTATATAATTATGGAAAATCTAGACTTTGTCAACATATGAATGAATTTTTCTATGGTTTCTTGACTTGGTTCCAAAATGGTGGTACAGTCAAAATTTAATATGGTTTATGTTGGCTTTATCTCTATGACTATGTCTAGTAAATTGTGCCTCTTTAGCCCAACAACATTGAAGAAAAGGGCGATCTTTTGTACAGTAAGAACTTCTGGACACATGGGTTCAATATAAATATATTAAACAACTGACACGCCCCTTGTTTGGGTAAAAGATAATGCCATTCCTTGGACGGATTTTACTTATGGTCAGCTTATAGCAGCTTGTACCGAAGAAGATTTAAAAATTTGTAATGAGTTAAAATTATCTGTAATAATATCAGAAAATTTTTTTGCAAAGTCCATAGCCCTTTGGATAGGCTCGATTTTGCCTTGACAAATATTATGTCCTAGAAATCGAACACTAGTTTGGAATAAGCACATTTTCGGTTTAGAAATAACCAAGCCATTTTGCATTACAATTTGTTTGAAAATATTTAGGTGTTTGAAATGTAATTATATTATTTTAGAAAACACAAGGATATGATCAATATACACTATTATAAAATCCATATATGGATTAAATATATCATTTGTATTTTTTTGAAATTCAGAGGGAGCATTTTTCTGACCAAAGGGCATAACATTCCACTCATATTGACCAAAAGGCACATTGAAAGAAGTTCTATAAGTTTGTTCTTTAAAAATTCAAATTTGCCAGTATCTAGATTTTAAATTAAATTTTAAAAATATATTAGCATCATATAATCTAGATAATAAATCCTTCTTATTGGGAATTGGATATCTAATCCATTTTAAGACTTTATAAAGAGGTTTATAATTAATAACAAGTCTGGGCATACCTCGCTCTTTCTCTACAGCATTATTAACATAAAATGCAGTGCAAGACCAGGGGGATTTTGAAGGTTTTATGAGACCCTTTTGTAAGAGATTGTCAATCTCTTTTTTACAGAA
>NW_025833191.1:0-1580 GCF_002878395.1 Capsicum annuum | reverse complement strand
TGTTATGATTCCGTCTTCCGTGTTCCATGTTTTAATACGAATCTGTGGGCTTTCCTCTGCTTTCCTCTGTTTTATATTACTTATGGGTGCCGTATTTATGTTATGTAATCTGCTTCTGTGCTTTACTATGTGTTGGTGTGGTATCTCGTGTCTTGAGCCGGGGGTCTATCGGAAACAGCCTTTCTACTTCATCAGAGGTAGAGGTATGGACTGCGTACATCTTACCCCCCCAGACCCCACTAGGTGGGTGGGAATACACTGGGTTTGTTGTTGTTGTTGTTGTTGTTGTTGTTGTAGGACTCACTGGACATATAGCACATGGCAAAACAAATGTTGTGAGGACAATCTTTGATATTCAGGTACCTATACCCTACTTTTATCTCTGTAGACAACCTGTCAACACGTTTGGTTAGTCAATAGTTTTTCAACTCAATTTATTTTGTTTTACATTTGGGTTATGTTTGGTAGGGAGATAATGCTTTCTTTTTTTCCCCATGTTTGGTTGGAAAGTTTTTTTTGGAAAACATTCTTTAGAAAAATATGTTCCTTACTGAAAATAACTTCCACTATGGAACTCTGATGTTGTTTTATGCCATCTCATTTTCAGACTACTCGATTCAAATGTGATATTGTGGTTTATCCCTTGTCTTGAAAACGAAGTACTGTGAAGGGTGTTTTATCCCTCATCTTGAAAACGAAGTACTGTGAAGTGTGGTTTATGTGATTGAGCTTTGTTGTGCTAGCTATTACTTTACCTAAATATTTCTTGTATTGCAGTAACCCTCAGGAAGCTCGGTTCATGTTTGTTGGTGCTCAAGGGTGACCCTGGTGAGGTATTGATTCGCTCTATTTCATATTATTCCACTCCCATATTAAAAGTAGTTGTATAATTTACTTGTTCTTATCTTAAGCCGGGGGTCTATGGGAACAGCCTCTCTACTTCTTCGGAGGTAGCGGTATTGATGCGGGTGTATGAGTGGAGTTCTTCATTGCAGAGCTTAGAGCTCGCTGGACGGAGGGGAGTTGGAGTTGTTACAGTTGAATCCCCTTTTATAAACTTATAATTGTACCACTGAAGGAAAAAATATATTGGTTATACTGAAAATTATATTAGTTTTTCAGGATTTGGAAATAACTAATAATTATGGTGTCTAGGAAAATTAATTGTTTGTCAATCCATACCATTAAGCTTTGGTGGCGACTTTAGTGGTTTCATATAAGTGTGAACTATCTTTAAGTAAATCTGCTTCTCCAAGGAGGTAAACTGAAATTTAGTCTATTTTACCTTTTTTTGTGTTAGTATCATTAAATAATGAGTAGTCGTCCCTCTTTCTCACTGTAGACTGGTTATGTGGGCGAGGATGTGGAATCTGTATTATACAAATTACTTGAGGTATACATGTTGCTTTAATGGTGGTTGAATTTTCATTCTATTCATGCCCGATCTGCTTAGTTAGCTCATTTTATTATCAGTACTTCAGAGCCGACTTTGTGATAGAGAGTTAAAGACAAGAAACGACCCTTATTTTTTTTAAAAAATAGGGTCTGACCCCTGGGCTGGTATGAGTTTACTAAACAAG
>NW_025833190.1:0-1838 GCF_002878395.1 Capsicum annuum | reverse complement strand
CTATGGCACAGTACTGATACCCTTCTAACTGGGGTTACAGGTTGGACCCCAATCAGTTTAGAAAGGGGCATGTCAGTTAGATAATTACTTACCACAATTTTAATTTCAAACTCAGTACGAAACTCAATTCAGTTCTATATATTCAGGACCGTCAGATACAGTCACTCAGCTCAGTACGGAACTCATCATAGCTCTATAGAAATAGGACTGTCAGATACAGTATCCCATTTATCAGTAATACAGTATCAGTAAACTCAAATATCAATTAATCAATTATTAAAACTCAGTATACAATCTTAGTGTACAGTCTCTGTTATAGTCTCAATTATAGTCTTTGTTATACTCTCAGTCACAATCCCAGTCTGGTAATTAGATTAGTAACTCATTTAGTTTTAAGTTTGCTCGACCATCGCATACAATTATTAGTTATTCAATTATCAATATTCCAGTACCTCAATTTATAGACTATTTCAGAATCATGATATGTGTTTGTCTTGCATTCTCAGATAATACAATCTTCATAAATTCATGCCCAATTACCTCAGTTTACTCAGTCAGTCCCTTTCTTATATGCATAATACTCTACGGTTTTAGGACATTTATTCAAACTAAGTAAAGTCTAGTTCTACATGCCCAGTATTCAGCTTCAGTTGTACTTCTATCATTAAAGTAAAGATATACAGATACTAAGTGTAGAGATTCACCATCTTATTGGAGAATGTTTTTCACTCATGTTTTAAGATATTTCAGTTTTTAGTTTATTCTAGCCTATTGGTGAGTCTACTTATACTTAGAATGCATGTTTTACGATAACATATAAAATCAGTTTTACTTAATGCATTCATCTCTACATACTCAGTATATTCCAGAAGTACTTATCTACATATATATATCTATGTGGCTATATTTCTTATAACTTCAGACAATTTTATTTAAGGCACAGTTATGTAAATTTTAGTTTTATCCTTCAAATTTATCAGATTGTAAAGCACAGTATTGTATCTTTTCTAGATATTTTATATGATTATGTTTCCACAGAGCAGAACAGTTATTTATTATGTGATAATTCATTTGCTTAACAATATGCCAGTTCATGGGTTAGTTTGGGATCACTTGTGGTTCCAAGCACCGTGTAATATCTTGGGATAGATTTTTGTGGCATTACAAACGTGGTATCAGAGCACAGAGTTCAAGTGTCCTAGGGTATCTATGAAGCCATGTTAGTAGACTCTAGCAGAATGGTACAGAGACGCCTGTACTTTTCTTTGAGAGGCTATAAGGCATTTAAGAACTATTTCCCTTCTTTCAAGTCTCAGATTATACAGTAAAAGTATTATTTAAGAAATTTATGTAGATACTCATCTTGCACTATTCATGCTAACGTTGCCTTAGTTTTGAGATGATAAAAATAGTGAACCTTAAGTCATTACAGATAGAGTTTCCTTAGCCAATCCCTACAGACTATTATAGGATTGGATGTTGGCTCAGAAAGTATCTCATCAGTACCCTTATGTCCTAAAGTTTGAAATATTTCATTCATGTTCATGAAAATCATGCATTAAGCCAAAGTTAGATGTGCTTTCAAATTTTTTCTTAGAATCCATTTTTCAGTATGTGATCTAGAGTTAGAATTATGAACCATGAAATTTAACAGTAGTAGAGTTGGGATTATCCAGATTGAGCTGATTATATATTTAGGGGCTAGTTGTACAAAAGGTGAATCAATAGGCTTGAACAGTATATGCAAGCATTTAAGTTGTTGATTCGAGATTAAGTATGATGGTGTGGATAAGTTTATCATTCATGTGTATTATTATTCCCCAGACTCTAGAGTAAAG
>NW_025833189.1:0-1209 GCF_002878395.1 Capsicum annuum | reverse complement strand
TGCCATGGTATATTGCCAAACAAAGAGGGTGTATTTCCATTTTCCCAACAATCCTTTAATGGAGGGGTAACATTGGTGCGCCAAGAGGTAAATTTATTTCATGTTTCAAGGCAAAAAAGATGATTTCCAAGGGTTACATATACCATCTAGTTAGAGTGAATAATACAGATGTGGAGCCACCAACTCTACAAACTATTCCAGTGGTAAATGAAATTCTCGATGTATTTCCTGACGATCTTCCAGGTTTGCCTCAAGAACGAGAAGTAGAGTTTTGTATTGATGTGATTCCCGATACTCAACCAATCTCAATTCCTCTGTATAGAATGGCCCCTGCAGAATTATGGGAGTTGAAAGACAAATTAAAGGACTTGCTAGAAAAAGGATTTATAAGGCCTAGTATATCCCATTGGGGAACACTAGTTTTATTTGTGCATAAGAAAGATGGTTCATTAAGAATGTGTATTGACTCTCGGCAACTGAATAAGGTGACTATTAAGAAAAAATATGCCCTTCTATAGTTTAATGAATAGGGTGTTCAAGACATTCTTAGATGTATTCGTGATAGTTTTTATAGATGATATAATGGTTTATTCAAGATCAAAATAGGATCACGCCATTCATTTACGATAGGTGTTACAAATTCTTCGTGATCGTAAGTTATATGCGAAATTCTCTAAATATGTGTTTTGGTTAAAATCTATGGCATTCTTAGGTCATATTGTATTAATGAAGGAATAAAGGTTGATACTTAAAAGATAGAAGCTGTGAAGAACTAGCCAAGACCTACAACACCTATAGAGATTCGTAGTTTTCTTAGGTTAGCGGGTTATTATAAAAGGTTTGTTGAAGGATTTTCTTCAATTTCGGTACCTTTAACAAAGCTAACACACAAAGCATCCAAGTTCCAATAGAATGACGCATGTGAAAGGAGTTTCCAAGATCTGAAGAATAAGTTGACTTTTACACTAGTATTAGTACTTCCAGAAGGCACAGAAGGGTATGTCGTGTATTGTGATACTTCAAGAACTGGCTTAGGATGTGTGTTGATGCATCATGGTAAAGTAATAGCATATGCCTCAATACAATTGTGTCCACATGAGAAAAAATATCCTACACATGATATTGATCTAGAAGGGGTTACATTTTCTTTAAATATATGGCTCCACTACTTGTATGGGATTCATATTAAAATATATACTGACCATAAGA
>NW_025833188.1:0-1150 GCF_002878395.1 Capsicum annuum | reverse complement strand
GGGGGTTGTACTACACAGTGAGGGACTAAGTCCGTCAAGGTCAATCATAGGCAAAAACTAGTAAAACAACCATGAATCAAAGGACAGTGCAGGAAGAGTGAAAACACAAGATTTTAACATGGAAACACCCTTGATCAAGGAAGGTAAAAACCACGGCTTTCCCTCAAAAGCACTTCAAAATTCACTATGATAAAAATCTTTATTACTTCCTTTGCTGAACCTAACTCTATGTTCCTTCCGCCTGTAATAACTCTATTACAAGCTATTTTTGACAACTCTGCCAAGGACTCTATACATTGATTAACTCTAATTAGTATCAAGCTTAGGAAACTCTACCTAAGCACTTCTCTTATCAAAGAAAAACACTACTATTATAACATGAGTAGTTCAATTACAAATTAGATCTCACTCAAGAACAATTTCTATTTAAGCATACATAATCAGCTAAGAACTCGAGCAGTGTTGAAAAATTAGATTTTTGTTGCCTCTCTTCACTCTTTGTAATTGTAAAAAACCATTTGATGAAGAAACAACTTTTCCTTCTATAGATGAGTGATTATTAGTGCTGAAAAAGATTGGTCCAGGTGCCCCATTTAGTACTAGCAACACCTGAAAGTTTGTTACACAAGAAGACAAAACTTGTGCAGATGTGCGTGCTGGATCTGTTGTACCATGTACATCCAGGTATCTGGTCCCTTGCAACTAGATGCTCATTATAAAAAATATATATAGAAATTTCCCACCTTTTTGATTATGACAAACCAACCATACAACTTTGCGCATCAATACACATCCATCACATTTAATCAGTGTGATTACCACTCTGGAGATGAATTTCCCCCCTATCATTATGCTTCTACCATCATATAATATAGGGACCTAGTCCCTGGTTTTCATTTGTAGTAAAACCTTCTGAGCACATGTTTGCTTACCCTGTTAATGGTTTTATTTACAACACATGTTTTGCTCTCTTCGTCACTGTGTCTTACCATATCAGCAACATCATCACACATACCCCTAATCCTCACATATGAAATCAGTATTCCCCCTGTTACCATCATTGAAATGGATTAACAGTAAACCAACAGTAAAGATAAGTATACGATAATTAACTCATTTTCCTAATTTGGGGGTAATACAAACTCTCTAT
>NW_025833187.1:0-2284 GCF_002878395.1 Capsicum annuum | reverse complement strand
TCATCCATGATACTTCCTTAGCCTTATAATGTTAGTCTCTTGGACATAAATAGAATAGGTTATCCTTATTGTCTCATTGACTTGTTATATGATTTATGGACTCTTGGGTATAATTTTTATTCTATTTATATGTTGTATTTATCTGCTTTATCTTTGGAGCTTAGTTGGCAGTTGCCAATGAGTACCATTCGTTTGGTACTCATACTATGATTCTGCGGCCTGCAGATTATAGTACGGGTTAGCTCCATTGATGTGTGTATCGTGAGAAGCAGCCATGGGTCGGAGACTGTGAGTAATATCCTGACATTCATAGTATTACTTACCTCCCTCTTACATATTAGACTAGTCTCTATATTGTATTTGGAGATAAGTTGTATCAGTGTAATTCCATTGATATTTCACTCTTGTACTCTTATTATATTATAAGCTCTTGTACTAATACTACCAGGTTTTGGGATTCACTTATGTAAATGATCTTTATTTCATTTATTTTGTATTCTTTTCTTTATATTATTGAGTAGTCCGTTAAGTCATTCCGGACTATGGGTTGGGATTGCTTACTAGTGGGTTATAGTATGCGCCATCATGACCTGAAAAATTAGGTCGTAACAATAAGGGATTTATCTAACCTAGTGTATCACATTGGGGTGCGTCTATCTTGTTTGTGAAGAAGAAGGATGGGTCTATACATATGTGTATTGATTATCGATAGTTGAATAAAGTGACGATTAAGAATAAGTATTCTCTTCCTCATATTAATGATTTATTCAATCAGCTTCAGGGTGTTGCAGTGTATTTCAATGATTAATTTGAGGTACGGGCATCACCACTTCACGACAATACAACGAACCGACAAACTGAGCCGACCGACCTAACTCTATGCAGGAAAAGTAGAAGTATCTCTAGTTCCTGCATCGCGTGGGGATACAACGTCCGGAGATTATTAGTAAGGTGAACACTAGCATGTAACTCAGAGATAAGGATAACAGAATACCATGATCAAGAGTACAAAATTATTCAAAACCAATGCACATAATCAAATGCATATACATATATGTATATATATGTATATATATACATATATCACATGTCAGAATAAGGAACAAGGCTTAACATGCATTTTAAGACTTTAGCCTGAATTGTGTAGCTCAATTATCATAATATAAGAAGGGACCCACGGGCTATATGGGCCCATCTCTCCCCTAGTTGGTAGGGCCCAAGTATGTGTAGTCGTACAAACCAAAGGGTTTATATATGTATTATGGGGGCCTCGAACCTCCCGGTATATCAAGGTGACACGAGTACCAAATCATATAATACAATGCAGGGGATTCAAACCTCCCAATAAAATGATAATAATTAGGGGGCTTGAACCACCAGATCATATAGACCCTGCATCGGCAACCACAACTTCCAGTGCTGGTCCCTCGGGACCTCCACTTTTATGACTCAGGTACACAACCCTCATTAAATACCAATTAAACAAGTATCACACATTTCTATTCATTGAACCACATTACACATTAAGTCATACATTGTTGGTATCATCATACCAACTACACGTGCAAGGTAACATCAATATGCCAAACCAATTATCATCACTTGGGGGAATTCACAACCCCCCTTTGGTTCAATTTTTGTACATTAGCGTGGGGAATAATACATCCCTATAAAGTTTAGTTAAAGATCATTATTCTTCATTAACCTTTCACATTATGCAATAGTTCAAGAGTAGTCATTATGTATACTTTTCATATTCAAAACCAATTTCACAATATAGGATTGAGGTCATAACCACTTCAAAAGTCAAAAGTTAAGGAAAATCACAATTCCCTAGTTCATTCACCATACCCTTGCACCCACAAGTTTAAAACCATAATTAAAGCATGAATAATCATATGTAAACCATGGAAAAACATTGTTCAACAACAAGCATTCAAAACCCTTAACCCTTGATTCAAAGCCAACATAAATATCTCATAAAACAATACTTTAAAACATATACTTTTAACAAATGAATAATGAGGGAAGAGTAACAAGCTTGAAATACCAAGTTTTATGGAAAGAATTCAACCCTTGAGCTATTGGATGGCGTACTTCTTGGAAACCTTAAATATGGCTAATTGAGAGAATTTAAGAGAGCTTTAGAAGTGTATGAGTATGTTATAAATGAGAAATAACCCCTCTAAAGTGTCTTATGCACATGGGATTTTAATTTGGTGAGAAAAGAATTGTCTAAAGTACCCTTAATTTAAAATAGAAATTTAGTCGTCAGTGACTACGG
>NW_025833186.1:0-1047 GCF_002878395.1 Capsicum annuum | reverse complement strand
AAGAGATATACAAGTTTGAAGTTGACCCTTGTAGAATCAAATGTCAAACTTTGGATGATTCAATTGGTCTTAGCTCAACTTTGTTCTAGGTCATTGCTATGAATATTTTTCACCTCTAAACTACTCCATAAACTAGGATAATGATCATGCAACTTTTATTCATGTGAGAATCACTTGTATTAGAGCTTAGACGCGCAGGAACGTCGATTAGAATTCTAGCATGAAAATATGGGGTATTACAACGAGTTGTTGCCTGGACTCGTACTTCGGGAAGTGAATTAGGGATACCTTACTGCTAGGTTTACGAGTCCTACCCAACAGCTCATGACTAGACCTTATGACTTGCAAGGTGCAAGTCATGACTTCAACTGAAACCATGGACAACTTTACTGGTTAGGCAATAATTAGCACCTTACAAATCGTGAGGAATCTCCACAACTCATCACCTAAGTCATAATTTGGACAGTGAGCTCAAAACTCAGAAATTTTCAGATTCCAAAACTTGGGGAATTACATTACCCCCACTCCCCCTAGGATCATTCATCCCTGAATAAGGATCCAAGGCACCTATTAGCATGAATACAAGATAGAATACAACTGTAAAACCTCGCACAATTTGAAAAACGATAAGAACAAAAAGGGAACCCATACCTCAAATACTTTCATCCAACGCGGGGAACAAGAATATATATTTGGACTTTATGTCCTCTTCAGCTTCCAAAGTGGCTTCCTCTACCTTTTGATTCCTCCAGAGGACTTCACCGAAGCCACATCCTAGTCCTTAGTCTACGGACTTGTCTATCCATTATCTCCACTAGGGCTTCCTCATACAACAAAAAATCCAAACTACTAATATTCTCAATAGGCACAATCAAGGAAGGATCTCCACACACTTTTTCAACATCGACACATGGAAGACCCAATGGATAGAACCCAAACTCACAAGCAACTCCAATTCATAGAAAACATTTCCAACTCTCCTCAAGATCAAATACGAACTGACATAATGGGTACTGAGCTTCCCCTTCTTTACAAACTCGTAACTCT
>NW_025833185.1:0-16128 GCF_002878395.1 Capsicum annuum | reverse complement strand
TCAAATAATTGGCTTTCTCAGAATCAGAGTCAGCTCTACCCTATGATGCCATAGCCTTAACCTTCTGTCATTCCTGATAATAAATGCTTAGTAAGAAGTTCCATCTGTGTCTTTATGTGAGTCATGTCTTGGTTACGTTTCTCTTTCCTTTGCCTCTGTTCTGCAGTCATGCCAATAGATACAGTGGATCTTGCTACCTCATAATCCCTGGTATGCCAAGATCTGCTCTACTTTCTCATACGACCCAGCATCTCAGACGCATCAGGAAAAGTGAGGTCCATGAATGACCCACCCACAGCATTATCCACTACTGGCTTGGTCAACAGATTCACAGCCCTATATAATATCTCCTTTAGATAGATGTTGGTCATCTGATGATTCAGGCACTGAGTAAGCTTATTTTTTAACCTCTCCCAATTTTCATAGAGAGCTTTAGTTGGAAACTGCCTAAAATTACTGATTTCATCTCTTAACTGTGCCCTCTTGGACGGCGAAAAGAACCTTTCTAAGAAAGCATCTTTCAATTGCTTCCAATTTATAATAGAATTGGGGGTTAGACAATTTAACCATAAAGTTGCTTCTCCAGAAAGAGACAATGGGAATAATCGCAGCAGAATAGCATTTTGTCCTCATCCTGGATTGTAGAATGATTTGCATGTCGAGATAAAGTTAATCAAATGTATATTCGAGTCATCACCCGCAAGTCCATCGAATAGTCCCTTAAGATGTAATAGCTGGATCATGGTACTCATGATATTGAACTTAGCTCCAAGTGCTAGGGGTAGAGGAATAATAGCCCCTATGGCACCAACCCCATCAGGGTCATCATCATAATCGTCTAGAGCAAACTGAACAGCTCGGCGTACAGGTCTCATCCTAGCCTGGCAATTTATGTTGATATTCCTGTTTGCTGGTGCGGCTACATTATCTGCACGTCTTGGGTTTAATAACTCATCATCGCCCAAGTCCTCATCATTTGGGTTTACTTCCCGACCATCATTGTCTACATTCTGCTAGTTTACTTGTGTGGCTGCCAAGGCTGTTAATCTATCCTACTCTTGCTGAGCAGCTATTCTTTTCGGGTCCTGGCAACCGTCCATTTTGCCAATGAGCTGCAGTTCTGGATGAATAGGTAATAATGGTTGACCTGATATCCACGTACTTGGAATACAAGACACTCAACCTGCACAAAACAAAAACAACATATAAAAAATAAAATTTTAGGAATCTTTGACCAAAGGGTCGATTAACAATCACAAACTTAGTGGACAACCGTATTCCCCGGCAACGGTGCCAAAATTTGATACACCCAAATTACAACTCTCGTTAAAAAGTGTAAGCGGTCGCTGTCAAATATAGAACCCAACTAGGTTGGGTGTCGAATCCCATAGGGAATACTGTGCTTACTAAATATTGTAATCGTTACTGGACTGTTGATCAGAGGTTCCTGAATAAGTTTTTTTTTGAAATTGTAACTTATAACGTAATTGATTATAACAAGAGTATTCCAACAATTGATTCTCTATGTAATTAGTAATTTAATGAGATTAAACAAACTAGAGCTATGGTTACCACTCCCCCATCTTTGGAATCTAAGAGTCGTTCTCCTAGATTTGCAAGTCAGTGAATATCCTTCACCATCTCCCTCTTTTCCTTTTCAACATAAGAAAGACTGCCCATAGACAAGCTTCTGAGGGTGTCGGCTACCACATTTGCCTTGCTTGGATAGTAGTGCAGGCTCACGTCATAATTTTTTAAAAGGTCTAACCAACGCCTTTGCATGAGGTTTAATTCTTTCTGCAAGAAAACATAGTGTAAACTCTTATTGTCAGTAAATATATCAATATGTAGCCAATAGAGATAATACCACCAAATTTTAAACACAAATACCACAGCCGCTAACTCCAAGTTATGGGTAGGGTAATTTCGCTCATGCACCTTCAACTGCCTAGATGCTGATACGCCCAAATTCCAACTCTCGTTAGAAAGTGTAAACAGTCACTAAATATTGTAATCATTACTGGACTATTGATCAGAGGTTCCTCAATAAGGGGTTTTTTATTTTAAATTGTAACTTATAACGTAATTGACTGTAACAAGAGTATTCCAACGATTGATTCTCTTTGTAATTAGTAATTTAATGAGATCAAACAAACCAGAGCTATGGTTACCAAAATGCTAGCACAATAACGGTTGTGAATCACTTAAGAGTTCCATTTAGCAAACTCAATTGCAAGAAGGGTTGAATCCTATTTTTATCCCTTAGTCTCTCAACCTAAGTGGATAGATTATTCTTTAATTCTGTCAAACTCAAAGGATACATTGTTCTTTAAACCATTTTCTCATGTAAGCTAATCCTGTTAGGGCATTTGCCATTAATCCAAAGGTTGAAGACCTTAGAATTCATGTAAAGACTTTCTTTTTCTAACAAACACTTTCCTTTCAGACAAGTGATGTTCTTGGGCTCACTTTTCAAGTTTGCAACCAAGAAAAGCCATTAAATTAAAGAAAGGTTTATACAATATCAGTTATTCATGGAACTCAATTTGATTCACAACCCATATATGCTTTTCACATTAAGGATCTCATAACCCTAGTTATAGGAACTAGCCACAAAATTCCATAGAAGAAGAAGAAGAAGAAATAATTCTTGTATTATTCATAAATAGATTTAGAATTCACTTACAAAAATCTCAGGAATCAATTCTTGAATATTCAATAATGAATTGAATGATTAACTTCCCCAAAGATATCTTTCAATCCCAAGGTACTACGTTACAGAGAGTTTCAATAGATGATAGATTTGTCAAAGATAAAAAAAAAAATAATGCTAACCCTAAAATTTGGTATTTATATGTTCCCAGATAAAAAGGAATTTAAAATTTAAAAATCAAAAAAGTCGCGTCCAAGTTGACAGCCAAAGTAGTGGTCCGTCGAAAGTCTGACAGTCCACCATCTAGTCCGTCACTGACTCTTTATGAAAATTGTTTCTGGATAAGGTCTGACGATCCAACTGGTGGTTTGTCATAAGACTGACGATCCACCATTTTGTTCGTCACTGAGTCCTTTTGGAGAGTGGCTTTTGAATAAGGTCTGATGATCCAAATAGTGCTCCGTCATAAGATTGACGGTTCACCATTTTGTCCGTTGCTGAGTCCTTCTGGAGAGTGGCTTCTGGATAAGGCCTGATGGCACACCTGGTGGTCCATCGCAATACTGACAGTCCACCATTTGGTCTGTCACTGAGTCCTTCAAAAGGCCATGTTCTGGATAAGTCCTGACGGTCCAACTGGTGGTCCGTCGCAAGACTGACAGTCCACCATTTTGACCGTCAAATTCCTTTAATTGCTACTTTTTCTAACTTTCTTCTGTGATTCACTCCTTTCCCTAAAACACTAAAAAGACTCATTAAATACCACTTTGGTTGCATGAAAACATACAATTTTCCTAAGAAGATGATGCCAAATGTTCCATCAAAAGTCGGAACATCAGATACATAGTACCCCATCTTACCATGCTGAATAAGTACACAACCAACTCCTACACGGGATGTATCACAATACACAATAAACCCCTCTGTACTTTTCAGAAAAGGCAAAATAGGAGCAGTTGTGAACTTAACTTTCAACTTCTCAAAGCTATTCTCACAAGTGTTAGAACACACGAACTTCACCTTTTTCAAAGTCAACTTAGTAAGTGGTGCAGCTATGGAAGATAAACTCTAAAAATCTTCTGTAATACCTTGCCAAACTCAAGATGCTCTGAATATCGGTTAGAGTCATGGGTCTGGTCCATTTTCTCACTGCCTTAATCTTTTGTGAATCAACCTTAATCCCATCACTAGACACGATATGCCCCAAGAAAGTAATAGCATTAAGCCAGAATTCGTACTTGGAAAATTTCGCATACAACTTATGATCTTTAAGAGTCTGAAGGATGATTCGGAGGTGATTGGCATGGTCTTACTTACTCTTGGAATAAATCATAATATCATCAATGAAAACTACAACAAACAGATCTATAAACTGATGGAATACCCTATTCATAAGAGCCATGAAGGCTGTAGGGGCGTTATTCAACCCAAAGGACATGACTAGGAATTCGTAATGACCGTATCTGGTTCGAAAAGCTATTTTAGGAATGTCTGAATCTCTAACTTTCAACTGATGGTATCCTGAATGAAGGTCTATCTTTGAAAAACATTTAGCACCTTGAAGTTGGTCAAAGAGATCATCAATCCTAGGAAGAGGGTATTTATTTTTAACAGTGATCTTATTTAGTTGGCGGTAATCTATGCACATACGTAGGGAACCATCTTTCTTTTGCATGAAGAGTACAAGTGCACCCTAGGGAGAAACACTGGGACGTATAAAACCTTTGTCTAGAAGGTCTGCTAGCTATTCTTTCAACTCTTTTAATTCTGCAAGAGCCATTCTATATGGCAGAATAGAAATGACATGAGTGTCTGGCAACAAATCAATAACAAAATCTACCTCCCTATCAGGTGGTATTCCTGGGAGATCATCTGGAAAGACTTCTGGAAACTCATTTACCACAGGGACTGACTGGAGAGAAAGACTTTTGGCATTAGAATTTTTAACCCAAATAAGATAATATAAACAACCCTTGGAGAAAAGTTTACAGGCTTTGAGAAAAGATATAAAGTTCCCTTTAGGTGCTAAAGAATGCCCCTCCTATTCTATCACTGGTTCATTCGGAAAAGAAAAGGTGACTCTTCGGGTCTACAATTTAATGTGGCATAGCATGAATAAAGTCAGTCCATCCCTAGGATAGCATTAAAATCAATCATACCTAGGTTTATAATGTCTGCCACGGTATCCCGACCACAAACAGTCACCAGACAGTTTTTATACACTCTCCTATCCATAAAGAATCATCTATTAGACTGGAAATAGAGAAAGGTTCCAAAATTTCATCGGGCTCAAACCCAAAACTGATAGCCACATCAGGGGTCACATAGGATAAGGTAGACCCGGGATCAAGTAATACATAAGCATTACGAGAAAAGATTTGTAACGTACTGATGACTACGTCTGGTGAGGCGTCCGCCTCCTGGCAGTTGGACAATGCATATAGCCAGTTCCGAACACTCCCGGTAGCTGAGGAAGTACCCTTTTAGGGCGATGGTGGTGCGGAAGAATTTTCTTAAGATTTAGTACCACCAATATCCTTCTATCCGAAGGACAATCTCTCTTAAAATAACCCAACTGACTATATGAATAGCATACCAGCGAACCCAGTTGACACCTCTCTAGATGATTCCTACCGCAGCTCTCACACCACCAAAACACATGATGTTGCTGACCTATGCTGCCCTGTGACTGGGTATCCTGAGCTCTGGATCCATGATTACTTTGGAAACTCTAAGGTCGTCGGTCTACTGGAGGTTTGCGCGCTAGGGCGCTGGCTGCGGACTGAGCATTACCCCAATTCTTCTTCTTCTGCCATTTATTTCCCCAATTACCATTCTATGGCTTATTGTGGTTCTGATCCGCTGTTCTGGCTCTCTTTGCTTGTCTATCATTATCCCTAGATTCAGCAATTCTATTTTTATCTTCCTCTATCTGCTGCATATGCACTGACAGCCTAGAGAAGTCTATGTCCATATTCAGCATAGTCCCCTTACATTCAAGAACTAAGTCATCCGAAAGGCTAGATGCATATTTTCTCATTCGGGCTCTTATATTACCAGCCATCTCTAGAGCATAACGAGCCAATTGGTTGAACTTCAAAATGTACTTCTTGACACTCATTTTTCCCTGCTTAAGGTTTATAAACTCCTCGGCTTTGGCCTCACTCAACTCAAGGGGAAAGAACTGATCAAGGAAGGCTTCCACGAACTTGCCCCACACCGTGGGCTCAGTACTCTCACCCTTAGAATCCTCCCACTCGTTATATCACTGGTTCGTAACTTCTTTAAGCTGGTAAGCTACCAATTCCACCCCTTCCACCTATCTACATGCATCACCTTGAATATTTTCTCTATCTCATCCACAAACTCCTGTGGATCCTCTTCTACCTTGGGGCTCGAAAACTTGGGCAGGTTCATTCTTATAAACTGACCCACCCTAGTAGCCTCAGATATAACCGATGCGGAACCCAATATCGTTCGACCATTGAGTCTATGTGGCTACTAACTGAGCAAGCATGTGAATGGACTGTCTGAATTCTGCATTTGATACCTCTCTTTCATGAGATTGAGTGCGATTAGTCCCCATTTGGGGAGCTCAGGGCACCCTAGGTGGGATGGTTTGAGTAAGTGGAACTCCCGAAGTGGCATCAATCTCCAGAGTCTAAGCTTTGTTTCGGGTCCTCATCCCATGGGTGGGATGGACCTCATCTGTCTGTGCATTCTGATCGATAGTACGACGGGGAGGTATGATTATTTTTCTAAAATTCAAGAGATCATGGATTAGAGGACAGATTAGACTCCAAAGTACGAACTAAATTACAAAGAGGGGAAAAATTCCTAAATGCCCAATATCCTCCTACTTATAAGTATGGCACGCTACACACCCATAAACAAAACTTTACCCAATGCAATTTTGCAGACACCTCGGGACCTTGAACCGTGCTTTGATACCAAGTTTGTCACGACCCAAACTAGGGCTATAGTCATAACGGACATCTCAAACCTAAACGCTCGGGCATCCCTAACTGTCTCGTAATCATGCACAACATTCATATAATAGAGGGAAAATGCAAAATTATTTAACAGAACGAAATCATGGTCATAAGTCTGATATAATTTCAACAAGGGTAAATGAAATCAAAAACCATCTAATGACATCTAAAAGCCGCCTGCAAAATCACTACTACATGACTAATAATAATTTCTAAAAATTGGGACAAGGCCCCAGTAGACCAAAATCATAACTGATAATAAATGTCTGAAAAATAACTAGGCCTTCTAAAATATAGAAGGCTTACCAACTAGACCCTGCACTTCTTTCTGAAGAAATCTACTGCTTATCAGGACCCCTAGACTGTGCCTCAGAACATAGAAGGTAGGGGGGCCAATACAGATGTACTGGTACGCATAGAATTCCAAAATAAAGCTTTTAATATAAATAAAATAGTTGAGAGCGAGTCATAAACATCACATACGATATAAATTCCAAAACACATGGGCATCTTTGATAGTCATAAAAATTTTCTGTCAATGCAGCCTCTGATCTTTGTATTACTTCTGAGTTAGGTGGCACTCTCTTAAAATTATTATATTCCACGGGCTATATGGAATCCGCCATTGACTCGGCGGGGAAACCCCCAACCCAAGTGTGCTGTAAGGGTTGGAGTGTTGAGTCTGATACGCCACAGGGCACTAGGCCAGCATATAATAATATACCCGGATCAACAAATCACGGTTTTAGGCAATGATTTGTCTGAACTCGTGCCTTCTTCGGGGAACTACCTAACTTCTCTTTATGCCCAATTTTCTTCTGTTTTGAAACATACATCATTCTAGTTTCAAAAATCTGAAAATCTGATTTCAAACATGCATTTTATTCTATTCTGAATTAACATGGCATTATCTGAGTTGGTGTCGTCAGAACAAAACTTTCAAGTCCTTTTTCTGAGCCATAATATATCATGCATGATTCTTTCTTCAAAACTCAATTCAGACCACTCAAACATGCAAATAGTATAAGAGATTTCATATTCCGAAACATAAGTCAAAACTATGCAAGAATTCTTCAAACATATGGTGGTCATGTGCTTTTTGCAAAACCATGAACTCTTTCATTATATCTATATTCAACATTTATCTACATGTAAAACCCTCTCTTTTGATTCTACAATCATGTTCAAATCATAGTATAAATCAAGACCTTTCATATCATGCTTTTCAAAACAACCCATATCATATGAATAATGGGAAAAATCATATCAAGAGAGGGATTCATTATAATCCATTCTCTCAATTAAATATTCATCCTTAAACATATGCATATATATATAGAATTTCAAATCAATTTAGGGAAAGGCCTAAAGACCAAAACAATCTCATTGAGACTTCTAAAATATGATTATAAATCATAAATCTAAATCCCTTTTCTTAAAATCATGATTTCTATAACCATGAGATTTTTAGGAAAACCCCACTTACCTCAATACCAAAAATAATGGATGATTATTGAAGCCTACGGTTTGGGGATTCGGGATCTTTAATCAATCTTGAAAAGCCACGATTAAATCTTAAGTTATTTGGTTTTTTTAGTTTGAAACCCTAGAGAGTGTTCTTGTGAATTTTTGATGAAAATATAAATAATGTGGTCACTTGGGAGTGTAATCTCATGTTTAAGATAATAAGGGGGTAGAAAAATACCCAATATAACCTTAATAATACAGAATAAAATATAACTGGGAGCCCAGTTTTATGGGCCACCGCAATGTGCCACAATTGCGGTGCCTCACTGGAAATTAATGAATGGGATTCTTAATGTCACCGCAATGTGAAGACATCACATTGTACAGTTGGTTAGGACCTAAAACTTTAGCGCAACATGCCACAATCATTCTTGGCTACTAGAATTTGACAATTTCTAAGTAGAACCCCTCCGCGATGCGCCTAGCACCAAAATGACAGTGTTTTATGACTAGGACATAAACTAGCCATAACTTTTTATCCGGATATCATATTTGGATGAATATTATATCGATGGAAAGCTTATTCAATTTACCACATGATAAAAAGTAGAAATTAGGGAAATTATATATGCTTTAAACTTTACTCACTTTGGAAGTCAAAAAAAATGAGACTAAGTCTCTTTGACACTATTCTAGTCATTTAACTCTAAGAAAATATTACCATGAGCTAACGCATTGATGATGCGGGGCATTATATGAATCCTAATCCCAACTGAATAGACATTGAACTAATTTCCTAGTTCATACTAGGCTTTACTGAGCTGTCACTGATCGTGTTACTGACTAAACTAGACTGATTTCACTAAGTTTTGTTGACTGACAAAATACTACTGAGATCTGATAACTGACTGAGATTACTGAGTACTATGAAGGACTGGACTGATACTGAATTTACTAAGTTTTCCTGAGTCATGTATTATGAATCATGGCTAAATTATCGGGTACAAGTACCCCCAGGACTCGATTGCATGAAACTAACAAGACATGACACTTCTTTGAATACATAACCATAGGCCACAATTCATAATACAAACTTTGGAGATTTTCATGAAGTATTTGTATGTCATAAGCTTACACATGAATAGGAATACATATAAACATGTCATAATTTCATAAGTCTAATCTCATGAGCATTCCTCCAAACCATTACAATGCATAAAAATAACATGGAGGTCATTTTGGGCATAAGGGTAAAGCATGGATTCATCAATTTGGTCACAATTGAGTCACAAAGCATAATTCTTATTCTCTTAGGCATTTTAGCAAATACCTTTAATGCATAACTTAAGGCTTAGGCATGAACAATAAAATAATATATCATGGTAATAGTTTTCACTTCAAATTCAAGAATTCCAACCATATGCTAACATAATTTCATTATATGTATTAATGATTTCAACTTGGTAATCATCAACAACATAAACATGGATATGATTCAATTCATAATATGAAATTCAAAATTTATATTTTTGAAAGGGTTTCTTGAGCTTCATGGGTGAAAGGAACCCATGAATCAACACTTGACATACCTTGGATGGAAGTTTCTTTAAGATTAACTATGGAATTTCCTAGATTAGAACCTTCAATTGAAAACCCTAGACTTGTTCTTGAGCAAATTTGAGAAACTATATCTTGGTGAAAACCTAGATGAATCTCGTGTTATAGGCTTATATAGGGGTGAGAAATTGACCCTTTTGCCCTTAAAGATGCGGACATTTAACAACTAAAAATTGTGTATCGACGCGATTGGTGACGCGGTGCATCAATTGCACCGACCGATACTTGATGCATCGTGCCATGATCATACCAAGCCTTAGTAATTTTGGCTCTGGCAACCTACAACAATGTTAACCAATATGATAGGTGACGTGGCGCGCCAAGATCGCATTGTTCCACTGCTTTGGGACACCAAATATGGTCTAAATGAGGTCTGAAAAATCTGAAACTTGTTTGGGAACACCTATTGACCTTCCTGATTATGAATTAGCAAGAATACCAACCATTAAAAGACATTAAGGTCGCAAAATGAGATTGCTAACTTTCGAAAGCCAAAAATAATCTAAGTCTGGAAACTTAGCTAGTCTTTTCCAAGTCTAAGACCCCCTTGACAAGCTTAAAGGACTGAATTAAGCTTAGGAATTTTACGGGGTCTTACAAGTGTACTCCTTGGATGATTTTGGAGTGTGGGGACTTGTTCTCAACATTTCAAAGCTTGTTCCTTGGATGGGAAGCCACACAAGATCGGGTCTTCACTCATATTTTCATGTCCTCGAGTGCTAAGATGCCTCTTTGACCCATATCATCCTCCTCTCCTTGGAAAGCATTCATCCTCAAATATGAACCTTGCAAAATAATAGGAAGGACAAGCAAACAAGTTTCTCCAGGTATGAGGGTTAGGATTAGTGATATCAATCATAACATCTTTCCAAGGTGGATCAAACTTCACATACAACCAAACATCCTTCTTACCCGAATACCCTTCTAAGAAAGAATAAATTAGTCAACCCACATAAGTATAACAAGAAACAAGGAACAAGAGTTTTTTATCAAGTGAAAAACTTAGACTCTTCTTGGAACAACAAATAGGCTTGAAAGCTCAGATAGGAAAACCATACATTCCATGCACATTCAAGTCATTCCAAAAAACATCATCACCATATTTCAAATGATCACTTGGGTCAAATGGGTGGAGTGTCAAAGGGAACGGGTTGGGAACACACTTTCCTACCCCAATACTACTACAATTATGATCAAATATTCCCTCTACACTTTCATGATCTACAACAAAAACAACTAGGAAGTTATCCTTAGTCAATTAGACAACATGTTCAACATCACCATTTTAACACACAAGTTGGTCTTTATGACTTTCATAAGACAATGTACTATCACTTGCCACAATGTCTTCAACACTAGGTGGATCAACTAGTGTATCCACAATCTTAAGTTGTGCATTATCATCACAAAATAAAGGAACATTCGACTCACCAAAAGATAAACTATCATTTACACTAAGATGGTTATTAACCTTATTCACTAGAGCGCAAGAGTTAGTTTGATTACCTAGTAGCTCATGTGGAGCATGGCCACTCATGGGAATTGGATTAGGAATGCTTTGATGCTATATCAAGTTATCCAACTTCTTGCAAATAGAGCTCTCCATCATTTCTATTCATCCTTCCATTCTATCCATTATTCTTTCCATTTATCCTTTCACTCTCTCTATTTTCCCTTCAAAGATCCCAATCGGCTATCCATGATATCAAGCTTTTCCAGGATGGATTTAAAACAACTAGGCATTTCACCTTCATCCGCCATTGTACCTATCAAGAAATACTAAACAAATAACACAAAATAGCAAACACATTAAAGGTTAGCAAAAATCAGTCCACAATTCATCTTAAAATAGTCCACAATCTCCCAAGCAGTCACTTTTGAAGTATTCACTCTATTAGCCTCACATGTGTTGATAACTCGCTTATACTCCAATGAGGTTACTTTATCCCAATTGTGGTTTGAGGTCGGAGTAGATTCTTGTTTGAAAAAACTCAATAAATGATGTTTGAACTTGGACCAAAGAAAATACTACGACTTAAAAATGAGAAAAGCACACAATACAATGCTTAACACGAAAGAAAACGTACTCAAAAATGAATCTACAACCTAGTAGGTATTTACTAGTTTACAAAGTAGCATGAGAATCAAAAAAATTGAAACTAATGGAAACAAGAAAGTAAAACTATAATATCCAATGTTCTTGAGCTCTATGATGATGTGGCACTTAACTATTGGACGTCGGAATATGGTTGAAGTTGAAAATTTTTGTTTCAAGAAACTAGTTGTTCAATTTCATGTATGGAAGAGGAGAATTTTGGCCCAGGTATGGGACAAACAAGTTCTATACTCCACTTTCAACTCATAAATTCTTTCACCTACTTGCACCAAATGGCAAGACATCCTCTTGGAGATCTTGTCCCCTTTTCCTCTTTTGGCTTATCTATAAAAAATAAATTTACTCCCTTTTGGTATGAAGACTTTTGGGAGGTTTTTTGTTCTTTTTCCCCTTTGGTAATGTATTAAAACAAACCCACACTATCTTCCCTTTGAATGTTTATCAAACAAAAACCTTTTACAAGACTTTTTATACATAACACAACAACTCCAACAACAACAACAACAATAAAACCGTCCACTCTTCCCACAACAACTTGTAATTTTTTTTTTGCTCAGGAACATGGGTTAGACTCAAATAGTGTTAGATAAAAATAAAACCAACACAAGAAACAACAAATACAATCAAAACAACACCTAAATCTAGACACAAATTCGGCCAAACAACAATAATACTTCGGCCAAGACACCAAACCCGTAGAATAACTTCTTTTTGTGAGATTTTTGACCTTGGAAACCTCTTATAATGTTAAGAAATAAAGATATAACACTAGAACACACAAAACACACAAAAATCACAAGAAAACTAGGCTTTAAATTTTGCCCTAAACACAAAAACATGGACAGATTACTATTTTAGAGTTTTTCAGGTTTTCAACACTTTTTTTAAATTTTTGAGTGAACAAACCCAAGATTGATCTCATGGGAACAAAATCAATGATGGATTTGATACCAAATAATATCAGAACAACCTATGAAGTGCTAAAACAACCGACGAAATGTCACAAAATAGTCCACTATCATGAGATGAACAAGCAACACAAAATGGAAAATAAGATGACTATAACTAAGAGGATAGATCGTGAGACATAATGTACTACACGTTATAGGTACTAAGATGTATATTGAACATCAAAACACAAAAAACATGAATACAAGACACCTACACTCTTACGGAGACCTCAAGGGAATCGAAACTCCCAAGTAACCACTGTTTCAAAGCAAGTTAACAACACAAGGATTCCACCTTGCCACAAGGATTCCACCTTGCCAAACACTCTCAATGAATTTACAAGATATATCATCAAAGTTCTAAATGACAAAATAACCTAAATGTTCTATTTATAGACTAGGGCAACACTTATTATACAAATGACCAAAAGGCCCTTAATGACCCCAAACAAAGAGACGGCCTTGTAGTGTACTCCTTGGACGATTTTGGAGTGTTGGGACTTGTTCTCAACACTTCAAAGCTTGTTCTTTGTATGGGAAACCCCACAAGCTCGGGTCTTCACTCACGTCTTCATGTCCTCGAGTGCTAGATGACTCTTTAACCCGGATCATATTGTTGATTATATTCTTTTCGCATTTTTTATACTTATATGGATTGACTTCTTTCTAAAATCCTTGACTTGGAGTTTTTTCTGTCTTTTTTACCCTTTATCTATCAGTTTGGGTAATAAGCTTACTCGCGAAGGTTCGCCGTGATGAGTACCATCATGACCTATTATTTTTGGGTCGTGACAAGATCACAACTAAATCAAAATAAAATTGGTTTTCATTCAATTTCTATAAATTTGATTCGGTTATTTTAGATTTTTATTTTGGTTTTGATGATTAAATAAAACACTGTGGGGTTTAATCCTTAAAAAATTTCTTCAGTTTGAGATTCCGAACATCATACGATTGGGGGTACTTATCGTATAATAGAGTAGGTTTAGGGCCATCAACTCATATATTGATTAGTGAGGTTTGGTTGGTTTCTTTCCAAGGTACGAATGGACATCATACCACTCATATGTTAGGGTACTAAAATTATAGTACTAATCGTATGATGTCCTATGTCTAGCCTAGATAATTTTATTCTGCCTAAGGTTCGGTTCTAGGGTACTTGTCATATGCTTGGGTACGATTTGGCCTTTATGGTCATATATTGGCCACTGTTGGAGACCAAGTTATTGCCTAGGGTTCGAGTGGTAGACACCACTCGTATGTTAGGATTGTTCCATTTTATTATGTTATATATATTTGGAATTCATCCAATATTGGGTGTGGGGTGGTTATGATTGGGTATAAGGGGTGGTCTCCAGTCTGGTTGAGCTTGAGGCACCCAACATGACTAGGCCCTGGTTCGGGTTGTGATAGATTGGTATCAAAGCCCTAGGTTTATGGTCACTTAGAAATCCACAAAGTCATGTTGAGTAGAGTTTCTTTTAAGGGTGTGTAGTGTGCCACACTCATAAAGGAGAGGCTATAAAATATTTAGGAATGTTTCTCTCTGTTATGTTCTATTTTCAATATTAGAGTCTAAGTCCTAGAATCTTCTCTAATTCCTATTTTCCTGCTTTTTCAGATCATGCCTTGATGATCTAAAGTTCACAGAAACTTATTTGTCCCAACTGGTGATAATATGGATGGGGCACACCCTACTCAAGAGATCCAAACTCAGTCTAGGGGTCCAGTTTTGAATTATTCTAAAGTTATACTGGTTCCCTCTAGTCCTTCTCAGACTCCTAAGGTTGAAGTGATGAATGCTGAGTTTTGTCAGTCCATTCATATATTGGCACAATTAGTACCAACCTAGTCTGAGCATGGTGTTCTTGTTACTCTATCTTCTGAGGCTATAAGGGTATTCCAGTTCATGAGGTTGAACCCTCCGACCTTTATGGGTGCTAAGGTGGAGAAGGATCCGCAAGGTTTTATAGATGAAATGAAAAAGATTTTTTGTGATGCATGCTACTAATGTGGAAGGTATGGAGTTCACAGCTTATCAACTGAAATATATGGCATACCAATGGTACAAGGAATGGGATCAGATAAGGGGTGACAATGTTGAGTTATCTCTGTGGGAGGATTTCTCCAATGCTTTTTTGGACTGCTTCTTTTCTTAAGAGTTAAGGGAGGCTAAGGAAGAAGAGGTTGTTAATTTGAGACAGGTAAGATGTCAGTCAAGGAGTATGCCTTGAAATTTCATTAGTTATCGTGGTATGCTATGAAGTTAGTTTCTACCATGAGGGCCCGAATGAGAAAGTTTGCTTTAGGACTGTCTAGTGATTTGATTCTTGAGAGTAAGGCTTCCTTGTTAATTAAGGACATGGATATCTCTAGGTTGGTTATATACATGCAACAAGTAGAAGAAGAGAAGAAGAAGCATTCTAAAATAGAGGAGAGACAGGGAAAGAAGTTTAGGTTCTCTGAGCAGGGTGGTGGCTAACAGCAGAGTAGCAGGGATGGTGATAAGTGGCCTAAGATAAAGTAGGGCAACTTTGGGACTTATTCGATGGCTAGTTCTCTATACCCAAAGCCATCAGATAATAAGCGATTCCAAGGTGGCGACAAATTTATGGCACATAGTACCTAATATCTGGCTAGTGGGGCTTAGTCAACTCCATCATATCCTTTCAATAGATTATATTATTGTTTGCATAGGGATTTCTGTGATGAGGGAAGGGATAGGTACTTCAACTATGGTTATCCAGTCTATATGCTTAGAAACTATCCTGTTAGTAAGGTTGCCTCTGGAGCAAACAAGGTTCTGGTTGCTTCATATTTAGCTCCAGCACCAAAGGGTACACCATCTCATTCTGGCACTGGTTGGAACTATCTTTATGCTTTCACTACCTGATAGGAGTCTGAGGCATCGCCTGATATTGTGAATGGTATGTTACAACTTTTTTCTCGTGATGTGTATTGTTTACTTTATCTGGGGTACACTTTCTCTTATATTTACCACATTTATGGCTAAATATTTTGGTTTTGGTCTCGAGTGTATTTCGAACTCTTTTTCTATTTCTACCCCGGTTGGTGACTCTTGCTAAAACTATCTATAGGGGATATGTGATATCTGTTTGTAGTAAAAAGATCTTGGTGGATTTATTTGAATTAGATATGGTGGATTTTGATGTCATATTGGGGATGGATTAGTAGCACTCATGCTATGTGTCTCTAGACTGTCATACCCGTAAAGTTGTCTTTAAGTTCCCTAATGAGCTGGTTATTGAATGGGAGAGTGGTTCCTTAGCTTCTAAGGGGAAGTTTATCATATCTTAAAGCTCAAAAATTAAT